>NC_044002.1:26427802-26447802 GCF_902150065.1 Myripristis murdjan | reverse complement strand
TGTGTGTGCGTGTGCGTGTGTGTTTTGCAGTGTGAGTGGAGGCTACACTTCGCTCGGTTGTTTCTCACACATTTCTGCTGAATCCGGTTTTGGGGAACGTCCTCCTCCCCTTCGCCTTCACGGACTCTTTAAAATTTAATTCCCCGTTTGATTCAAACGGCGGAGCTCCGGCTGAAATGACTCTCCGCGGCCTGGCGTCCAAACTTTGCCCGCATTCCCTGTCATGTGGAGGAAAACTCCTATAATATTCCTATAATACAGCATCTACAGCCCGCTGCTGTCTGGGTTTATGCTTTAGTCCTTATCGCAGTTTATGGTCATTATTATCTCTCATGGCCTCCCTATAATGTTTCTGTAATATTACATACATGTGGCTCTCAGTGGTGGTTTCATAGTGACTTTGCTGTGGTTTCTTGGTGGTGTTTTTTTTTTTTTTTTTTTTTTTTTTAAATCTGGTGTGGCTGCATGGTATTATATATTAATGTTGTGCAGTTTAACAACTAAGACGTTTCAGCCGGTTCAGCTCTTTTTCCAGGCTCCTCTGAGGGAAGTGCTCGGTGGCAGCAGAGCTCCACAGATTTCCCCGATCTTTAAAACTTATCAGGAATTAAAACGATCGATTATCCCATAGGCGGTTATGCAGGCTGTTCTTTTTTTATTATTTATTTATTTATTTATTTATTTATTTGGTAAAGTCATGACAGCACCAGGCCTGTCAGGTATGACAGCTGGCATATTAGGACCATGGCAGGGAGAAAAAAAAAAAAAAAAAAAAAAAAAAAACATTGTGAAGCCGGGAGAAAGAGGGTGGGGAGGTAATATTAAGAGGGAAAAAAAAAAACTCAGATTAAAGTCATACATTGAAAAAAATAAAAACTCAAAAATCCTGAGATTATAGTCACAAATTTGTGGGAAAAAAAACAACAACTCTGAGATGAAAGTCATAAATTTTGCGAGAAGAAACCCTGAATGTTCTCTGAGATTAAAGTGGTAAATTTACGAGAAAAATCTCACAAATTTATGAGTAAAACACTAGAAAATTCTGAGATTTTGAAGTCAAAAATTTGCAAGAAAAAAAACAAACAGAAATTCTGAGATTAAAGTTGTAAATTTACGAGAAAAAAAATCACAAATTTATGACACAAAAAGTCAAAAAGCCTGACATGATAAAGTGGCAAATTCATGAAAAAGAAAAAGAAAAAGGAAAAAAAAACAAAAAAAAAAAAACAGTGAAATCAGTTTGTCCTCCTCCTGTTTGATCCAGTCTGAAGGAAATCCTGCTGGTCTGAGTCCAGAACCCCAACCTCCTCCTCAGCATCTGGACTCTGAAGAGACGTTGCTGTGACTTGGGCCGATTCAGAGGAAAACAATCTGCTGATTCTGGGCTCAGATCAGCAGGATCTCCTTGTTCCTGAATCCCATGTCAGAGTAGAATCTGCTGAGGGGATCAGCTGCAGGCCTGAGACACGGCCAGCAGGGGGCAGCACAGGTGGACAGAGGAGGAGAAAAACTAGTTTTACATGTTTTTTGTCTTAAATTTGTGAGTTTTTTTTCTTGCATATTCACAATTTTAATCTCGGAAATTCAGATTTTTTCTCAGAAAACCCCCCGTCCCGTCCCGAGCATCATATATTTCCCCCACAGTGGCACTGATACGCCGTCGTAGTCGGGTCCAGAGACAAACACTGAACTGGTGCCGCTGTGGCATTTCTCCCTGTTCTCTGATGGTTTACAGAGCGAGACATTAATCCATTCACTGAGGAAATAATCTGCACATTAATCCACAAGGAAAAGAATTGTTAGCTGCTGCCACCACCAAATAACTCCAATAAACATGAAGAACCTTTAGCACTTTAAAGAACCACAGAGAGTGTGTGGAGAACCAGAACCTTAAATAAAGAGGTTCTCCAGCTGCTGATGTTTTTTTTTTGGAGAACCTTTGGAGAACCATTTAAGAACCAGTGTTTCTCTGAGAGTATCTCTTTGGGCCAACCAGAGAAGATTTTAAAACGTGTTCACAGTGAACGGATGGACAGAACGCGCAATCCATTGTCATTTGGTGACAGACACATTTTAATTAAAAAAAAAAAGTCCTTGTTGTTATTTAGCCGAGGACCCAGCTGGAGCCCCAGAAGGTCTCCTGATGGTCCGCGGACCTCGCCGCCCTTCTGGGAAACCGCGTTATGTCATTTGACATTTAGAGTTGCCATTTGAAAAAAATCTTTAACAGGACGCTGAAAGGTTTAGCATTGATCCTTTTTTAAGGTTATCTTGTTGTTGTTCCATCATTTTGTCATTTTGTTTTTTCCCCATTTTGTTTGTTTGTTTGTTTGTTTGTTTGTTTGTTTGTTGTTAACAGACGGATGTTAAACCTGCGAGCCTCGTCACATCCGGCCGGGTCGACTCGGCTGTTGTTCGGTCGTGGTCGTGGCGCTGTAGGCTTCTTTAAACTTTTCACTTTTCTCCTGTTGAAAACTTCTGGAGCTGTTTGCTTTGTGTTGGTTTATCTGATCGGCTTCATGTCGTCGTCTTTACGTCCTCCGGTTTTATCGGCACTAACTCCTTTCCTAGGATGGCAATGGAATGAAATCACCATCCAAAGTGTAAAACATTCCATCGCCATCCTAGGGAAAAAAAGGCTTCTAGGCACTTAATAGTCCAACAGAAAACAGGCCAGTGTGGTGTTGTTCTTCATCCTCCTCCTCTTCCTCAGTGCTCGGCAGCAGGTGAAAGCTCAACACAACATTCACCTTCATCTTTCTTTTTTTCCCCGCATCCGAAATTTTTGTAGCTTCCTGTTTGACGGCAGCAACATGGAAGAAGATGTCAGCTGGAAATGTTGTGTTTTTGATGTCGGCTGTGCTGCTTGAACGGGAAATGTGCGCCCCCTGGTGTCAGCTTGGCGTCAGTTTGCCGTGTTTTTCCGAGAAGGACTCAAAACGTTTGATCCGTCTCCGTTGCTCCTACAAATGTAAATGAAAAGTTTCTTCGCTGTTCTCACATTTTAGAGCTTAAAGTCACTCAGTGAGGTTTTCTTTCTCCACAGCATCACCAACATCACGACATCACCACATTTAATGCAGGTCACCTTTCAGGAGCAGTGACCTCTGAGACGTAACCTTCCCCCAAAACCTTAAAGCTGCTAAAACGCTACATGTAGCATTTTACCAACAACATATTATTACATTTTATCACCATGAAACAAGGACATCATGTTGGAGACGGCAGCCAGACTCTGTATCCCACTTTAGACCGCGGTCTCCAAGAACGTTAGCCGGGGGGAAGGATGCTAACGGTTAGCATGTGGAGCATTAGCCAGCACCCGGTAACTCAGTAACAGTAACTGTGTTTACAGGCTCTTTAGTCTCCCGGCTTTGAGCGTATCAGGGATCTGATGTTTACATGGAATACAGAGAAACCCGGTTCTTCATATCCCTGTAAACATGATAAATACCAGGAACCCGTTTTCTGATCACTGCGTCCTCTCTGCACAGGCGTGTTTTATGTCTTTTATGTCTTTTGTTTACAACAGATTGAGCGGGAAGTGTGAGATATTTATTAGATTTAGAAGTCAGACAAACATGAGAGCTCTGTGGCTTCAAGCGGGCTTATGGCCCTTTTCCATTAGTATCTACTCGGCTCGACTCGGCTCGACTCTACTCGCCTCGACACGGTTTAGGTGGTTTTCCATTACAATTGTGTAGCACCTCGCCGTGGGTGGAGTCGTCATAGCAACGCGGCGCACCGTCCAGCTCCCTCTGGATTCTTTGGGCCGCCACCAAGCTCAGAAAAGTCTCCACGTCTTTATTTGACCGCGGTAGCGGTGTGCTTGCCATTTTCCAACTTTGCCAACTTCACTGACTATCAATGCGCACGGCCGCTGTTGCCGTTTTTTTTTTTTTTTTTTTTTTTTTTTTTAAACGCACGGCGTTTACGTCACATTTTCAGCTCGACTCAGCTCGACTCAGCTCGCTTGGAACCCCGGCTGAGTAGGTCCCAAAATGGGACCTGCTAGCAGATACTACCACCTAATGGAAAAGCTCTTAAACCGAGTAGAGTCGAGCCGAGTCGAGCTGAGTAGGTACTAGTGGAAAAGGGGCATTAGTGTTAGGAAAAACTCAGTGGTGCTTCTTCAGTATTTTCCACTGCGACCGAACTTGTTCAGCGGTGCGAGGAGGAAAACCAGCGTCACGTAGCTTTGTCTGCAACAGGTCAGCATTTCTGTGTCTTCTGCCATCTGAACACATGTGGCGCTTTTCCACGAGCACCTACCCGACTCGACTTGGCTCGACCGAAACTGAGGTGAGCCGAGTAGATGCTCGTGGAAAAGCGCCAGTAGTTTTGTTGAGTTCTTTCATTATTTTCAGGCAAAATTCAGTCTCTTCTCTTCGTCGCTCCTAAAATGGGAAGCTCTCGTTGCCGCCATGTTGCTCGTTTATCTGCTGCGCAAGGCGTGTACATCCTCCAATATCCCAGCTTCTATTGGAGCACTCCAGGTGGAAAAAACGGGTTTCTTGACACCAGGAAATGGTAATAACCCGGTTTCTGAATTCGGGATGTGGTGTTTACATGCACAAACACAAAAACGAGATACTGAAGACCTTGTAGACACAGTCAGAGAGAGGCAGCTACAGCGCTGTCTGCTGTCTGCTGTCCTGCAGAGCAGCCAGAGGAGGACACCGTCACATTTTGCAAAATGGGTGAAGTATCCCTTTAAGGTGCACGGTTGTGTGTGTGTGTGTGCACGCTGTCTCCGTGCTCGCGGTGAGTTTGGGAGTTTACGTCGAAGAACGTCCTCGTTCCTGTTTGGTCGTGAGTTTGCAGAGACACACGGAGAGTCGGAGAGTTTGTTTCCTTGAGGGGGAAATGAAAGAGCAACCTCTAGCCATCTGTCCCTCAATATGGCTGGACACCATTCAAACACACACACACACTCACACACACACTCACACACACACACACACACTCACACACACACACACACACACACACATATACTTTCTGTGTGAATTCCCTTGGCCTCCTCGGCTCTCTCCCACACTCACACACTCACACACTCACACACACACACACACTCACACACACTCACACACACACACACACACACACACACACACAGACCCATGTGTAGTGGCTCATTATGGCCTGCTTTCTCCGGCCCAGTCTGCTCGCTGGAGTCCTCGCCGGCGCCGTACGCCTTCCAACAGCGAGCTCCCATATGCACCATACATCCGCCACCTGCAGCTTGTGTTGTCCTACCTCAGCGTGTGTGTGTGTGTGTGTGTGTGTGTGTGTGTGTGTGTGTGAGAGAGAGAGAGAGAGAGAGAGAGCATGTGTTCTCTGGTTCGTGTGCTTCCTAGAAAACATGTTGAATTTACATCGATAGCGACGGCCTGCAGCAGTGAAACTAAATGCACGACTAATAATTAATTCATGAATATCATCAAAATGAGACACAGACGCTGTTTGCAGAAATCAGGAGCTCACGTCTTGTTTTTTTTTTGTGTATTTTGTGGCGTTTAAAGGCCCGACGAGAAGGTGCAGATCGGTAAATGTGGTTCCTTTGCACGAATTCAAAAACGCGGCGTTGATTTGCACAGAAAGCCGGTCGAGGAAAAGTCGTGAACATTTTGAAACGGCTCAGAAATGAAGGAAACAACTAATTCCTGTTCCTGCCTTTCAAAATAAAGTTGCAGAGAACTGAACAGCTTTGACCAGTCAAAACTTTGGGTTAAAGGGCCGTTGGAGTGATTTTGCATGTTTGATCCATTTAATACAATTATCCCACATTTTCCACATCAACAAACCATTTATCAAATCCTGCAGGCAGAATGTGTCCTCGGGGACTATTTTCCCCGGCGGAGGAGGAGGAGGGAGCGTTTCAGTCACATGACTCGGCAGATTGTGTACTGGACGTGGTTTTGGTCAGGGACTAGACTTCCTGTAACCTCCTCTAACTCTGTCTCTTCTTCTGTGGTGTTCATATCAGTTAAAGTTAAACTGACCTCTGGTGGAGTCTACGTGGTCCTGGTAGGGGAGACTGGGGTAAGTTGAGCCAAAGGGTAAGTTGAGCCACCCCCTGTTGCTAGGAAACGGTAAAAAATCTTAAAAAGTCAAAATGGTAGCTCTGGGGTAAGTTGAGCCATTTGGCCAGGGGTAAGTTGAGCCGGTAGGGGTAAGTTGAACCACCGGCTCCTGCGTTCTGCGGTGCGTTCGGGGCCGAGGCCGGGGGGTCCGGGGGCATGGGGGAGTGCTGGAGGCCACAACTGCTGCCACGGAGCCGAGGGCGAGGCATGGGCGCGCCACAGGGCCCCGGAAAAAAGACTCGCGGACGCTCAGGCCGTTTTGACCACTTAAGCCTTTACGAGGGTTAAATATTAAATCTCTAAAACTCCCCAACCCTCACAGAGTCGGTGGTACAGCAAGGAGGTCTGAGCAATTTGTGTTCCCCTGCAACCTCGACAGGTGCAATATTGAGTGAAAGCCAGGGGCGGAGCTATGTGGTGGCCAATGGTGGCCACCACAAATATGTTACGTTGATATGTTCATAACTGATCTTACTGTCAGCAAGGACACCAAGAAACTAGTGTTCTAGTGTTTTCTTTCCAAAAACACAGCTGTTAATGTTCTCTTCCCAAGCGCACTTTAAGGCATGTTAGAACAGCTGTTTATTGTACCTGTTGGATTGTGTTTAATAAATAAAAATACACATGAATGTGAAGAAGTGACTGTTATTTAGGGAGGGAGAAGGTGAGGGAGGGGTGGGATGGAGGTGGGGGGTGAGTAGGGATACGGCTCAACTTACCCCGCTCCTATGCTCAACTTACCCCATACACGGGGTAAGTTGTGCCACGAGACCACTTTTTTTGGACATGCTATATTATGGAAACAGTTATGTTTACACTCATTCTGTTTGTTTGAAGAGATGCACAACATCCTGAAATATATGCAGATATATTAGTTAGCGACAAAACTATGATTGCCTTGATGTAGTGATCCTAAATATGAAAAATGGCTCATCTCACCCCAGTCTCCCCTATCTATTTTTCAAAGAAGCTGAACGCCCCTTGTCTTGTCGTTTTCCCGTTTGAACTGGAAAGTAGATCCGGCAGGCAGCGTCTACAGGAAACCTCTGCGTAGTAACGTCGCGCCAGGAAGAAACAACCTGATGGTACTTTCACAAATAACTATAATTACATTAAAAAAATGTTATTTGTATTATGTTGGTTCATGTGCGAGGTTACCATGTGGAAGATTCCCTCAGCCGCGACCTGCCGGATCTACTTTCCAATTCAAAATTGAAAACAACAACAAAAGAGACGTTTAATTTCCTCAGAAAATGGGAACTGGAGCTCGTTGGGTTTTTTATGTTGTTGTAGTCCTCTCTGTTGGAGTTGGTTTCTGTGTGAAAAGTGGTTGTTTTAGGACAACACACACACACACACACACACACACACACACACACACACACACAGGACTCGTGAAGGAAGAGGTGAGTTTCTGGTTCGTCTCTGGTTCCCTTCTCTCTTTGGGCTCAGAGGTTTTCAGGCTCAGGTGATTTTTCAAGGCTCTCACCTGGGAAACCGAGCCGAGCGCGAGGACAGCGAACGCAACACGAGAGGTGCTCGGAAACATTTCCAGAGGCCAACGCTGTGCTGTGATTTTGTGTTTGTTTTGTTTTAAATAACACACCTCATGTAAACAAAAAGTTTATTAATGTGCAGGGGCGGGAGAGGACGGTGAAGCAGTGCATTGTGGGACTGATTGGCTGATTGGTGGTACAGCAGCGGGCATGATATTGATCAGCTCAGCAGGATCTATACAGAGGGAGAGTGTACTGTAGAGTAAATGTGTGTGTGTGTGTGTGTGTGTGATGTCTATGATCTCAGCCACTTAATTCAGTTTCTCGCTTCCTCCGTTTATGTGATTTTACAGTTTTTTTTTTGTGGCTCCCGTCTCTGCCGTTTCCACTTCCTGTCACTTCAGCTCACTGCTGAGGATGAGATTATGCCTGCTCACACACACACACACACACACACACACACACACACACGCTCTGTGCACCACCAGCGAGCCAAATAAAAAATCTTGACTGAGAGAAATAAATCTTGTTACAAAGATTTGCTAAAGCCTTCTTAAGCGTCTGGGTTTGAGCTGCAGAGGGAAACGTCACCGCATCGATATCATCATCATCATCATCATTATTATTATTATTTTTATCTTGTGCCATGAAGGAATCAGGAGGCGAGGACGCTGAAGAGCAGATTTTGTGAGAGTAAATCTGTCGATGTCCCGCTGGAGCTTCGTGACACGAGCTGCTTGGAGTTTTAAAGAAAACCACAGATGTTGCGCTGAATAATTGATTCGCTGCTTCCTGCTCTCGCACGTCGTCTCCGCTCCGTCCTCCTCCCCTCCGCTGTTTTTAATTTGGTGTCTCTGTCTGAAGCAATTTATTCAGAAGTGCACTTATTCTGTAATCCACTTAGCCGCAGCGCCGCGGCGCCGCTCGCTCTCCGTTTGATAAAAGCCGGGCCGTGTCACGACCGCTCGATCTGTGTGATGCTGAGCCGCCCGGACACTCAGGAAACTCAGGAAACTCAGTCGCTTCAGTGAAACGGTTCAGTCCAGCCGGCCAGAGGTTTCCCCGGGGGCGGGAACCAGCATGGACCCCCCGAATACGATCCACCTGGGCGCCTGTTCGATGTGTATGGTGACTCAGTAGTTGCTGTGATTCTGTATTTTGATTTGTGCCGTTTTGGATCAGTTTTTGCCTCCAGAGCAGCAGAGATCCAGATTTGTTGGGCGTTCACCGTGACATTTCTAGAGTTGTTCCGATGCTGAGATACATCTGAGAGACACCATGTGGACAAACGTATAGGTCCACCTGCAGGAGCTCCTCCGACCTCCCATCCTAAATCCAGAGGCATCAATCTGGAGTTGGTCCTTTGCAGCAGAACAGCTTCCACTCTTCTGGGAGGCTTTCTGCCAGATGTTGGAGTGTCTGTGGG
Organism: Myripristis murdjan; assembly: GCF_902150065.1. NCBI lineage: Eukaryota > Metazoa > Chordata > Actinopteri > Holocentriformes > Holocentridae > Myripristis > Myripristis murdjan. The sequence continues at coordinate 26,438,794 of NC_044002.1, read as the reverse complement.
AGTTTCTGCCAGATGTTGGAGTGTGTCTGTGGGAGTTTGTGCCAGATGTTGGAGTGTGTCTGTGGGAGTTTCTGCCAGATGTTGGAGTGTCTGTGGGAGTTTGTGCCAGATGTTGGAGTGTCTGTGGGAGTTTTGAGCCTTTGTGAGCTCAGACTCTGATGTTGGACCAGAGGGCCCGGCTCCCAGTCTGCGTTCTAGTTGATCCCAAAGGTGTTGGATGGGGTTGAGGTCGGGGCTCTGTGCGGGCCGCTCAACTTCTTCCACCCCAAACTCAGCCGGCCACGCCTTTATGGAGCTGCTCTGTGCACTGGGGCTCAGTCATGCTGGGACAGGAAAGGGCCTTCCTTCCCCAAACTGGTCCCACAGAGCTGGAAGCAGAGAATTGTCCAAAATGTGTCGGTGAGCTGAAGCGTTCAGATTTCCCTTCAGTGGAGCTGAGGGGCCGAGGCCGAGCCCAGAAACACCAGCCCACAGCGTGACCCCTCCTCCAGCAAACTGCACAGTCGGCACAATGCGCTCAGGCAGGGAACGTTCTCCTGGAGGCGGGGAACGTTCTCCTGGAGGCGGGGAACGTTCTCCTGGAGGCGGGGAACGTTCTCCTGGAGGCGGGGAACGTTCTCCTGGAGGCAGGGGAACGTTCTCCTGGAGGCGGGGAATGTTCTCCTGCAGGCGGGGAACGTTCTCCTGGAGGCGGGGAACGTTCTCCTGGAGGCGGGGAACGTTCTCGTGGCGTTCCCCAAACCCAGGCAGGGAACATTCTCTTGGAGGCAGGGAACGTTCTCCTGGAGGCGGGGAACGTTCTCCTGGAGGCGGGGAACGTTCTCCTGGCGTTCCCCAAACCCAGGCAGGGAACATTCTCTTGGAGGCAGGGAACGTTCTCCTGGAGGCGGGGAACGTTCTCGTGGCGTTCCCCAAACCCAGGCAGGGAACATTCTCTTGGAGGCAGGGAACGTTCTCCTGGAGGCGGGGAACGTTCTCCTGGAGGCGGGGAACGTTCTCGTGGCGTTCCCCAAACCCAGACTGGTCCCTCAGACCTCCACATGGAGGAGCCTGGTCAGTTTCTGTGCTGATGTTGATGCCAGAGGAGGTCTGGAGCTCTGCAGGTCCTGAGGCGGCAGAGCGTCGGACTCTTTTACGCTCTATGAGCCTCGGCGCTCGGCGACCCCGCTCTGTAACTTTACGTGGTGCCGCCCCCTGGTGGCCGAGTCGCTGTGGTTCCTAAACGCTTCCACTTTGCAATAATCCCACTTCCAGCTGATGGTGGAATATCTGCAATAATCCCACTTCCAGCTGATGGTGGAATATCTGCAATAATCCCACTTCCAGCTGATGGTGGAATATCTAGGAGGGAAGAAAGTTGAGCAGCTGACTTGTTGCAGCGGTGGCTTCCTGTTCCATCACTATTCCAGCAGCACCTGAACTCAGTGAGCTCTTTAGAACCAGACGCTCTGTCACTGATGTTGGTGAAGGCAGACTGCAGGGCTGCTGCTGGAGGTTACACACCTGTGGGGACGGGGCTGAAGGAAACACCTGAACTCAGTGATTAAGAGCTGTGGCCCAACACTTTAGTCCACACAGTGAAGATATAAATATCCGTCTTTTCACAGGTTCCTCCTTAATCCGTCAAAATGCAGTTGTAAACGTTCACAGAGGAAAGCAGAGAAGAGCAGCCACCAGAGCAGAGGCAACAGAAGAGGAAGGGAAGGATTTAGTGGCAGAGAGGAAGTGATAAACAAGAGAGGAGCACGGGGCAGAAAAGGAGAAGGAATCAGAAAAAGACGAGGGGAAAGGATCGCGGCGGACAAAAGGTGAAAAGGGGAGGAAGAGTGAAACCAAGTCGAGTGAAACTAAAAAAGGCCAGCGCTTTCTCTGCGGCCTCTCGAGTCGAGGAAGTCTGTCTGGAGTTACAGCCGCCGACAATGTACCGCCTGTCTGTGTCGGTGCCGCGCGCACAAAAGCCACTGTTGTTTTTAAAAAGGCTGGCAGAGGAGAGCGAGGCCACCGGAGAGGGAGCGGGTCCCGCTGCCCGGCCGGCGACATGTGAGAACCAAACACACACAAACACCTAAACACACTCACACAAACACACACCTCCAGCCTTAACACACTGATGCCGCGGCCGGCGGGCTTGCTGCCGCGGCCCGCGGTGTTTTCAAGACGAGTTCTCGTGTTTTATTCGCGAGTTTCCATTAAACATCCACCGTGAGCGGCGTGTTAGGCCCATTGTATGGAAAAGAAGAAGAAGAAGAAGAAGAAGAAGAAGAAGAAGAAGAAGAAGAATTTTTAAAAACTCAGCTATTCTCTAAGATTAAAATGGTAATTTCGTGAGGAAAAAAACACAAATTTATGAGATAAAAACCTGAAAATTCTGAGATTATAAAGTCACAAATTTGCAGGTAAAAAACTAGTTGTTCTTCTCCTGTGTTTTTTAATGTTGCTATGGTTACAGGTCAGGGAGCAGATAACTTCAGAGCGGTGCAATACACACTTTTAACACACACCTGCCGGCCAATCAGAGAAGAGTATTCCCCGGGCTGTGGTATGACCTTTTTAATGTGACGTTAAACCTTCCTGGAGTGGATTAAAGCGGTTCGTTTTAGGAACGTTAGCCGGGGGGAAGTCCACCTCAATGGCAGGAGGCTAACGGTTAGCATTCGGAGCGTCCGGACTGTAATCAGAGGTCAGTCGCCACAAGAGGAAGAGGAGAGGGCCGCTTTAAAACAGCTCGGGGGGGGAGTTACAGCACTTTGTTCAAAACGGGTGAACTGTCCCTTTAAAGTTGCTTAGTGTGTTTCTGTGTGAGTGAAACCGCAAATCACCACCTAAACAGTTTTGTTCCCGCGGCTCGGCCTGGACCACACAACCACTGTAAAAAAAAAAAAAAAAAAAAAAAAAAACACTTTCAACTTTTCCACTTTGTGTTTGCAGATGCAGGGCTTTTATTGTGAAAGGCTGAAAAGAGTTGAGTGCGAGTCTCACACAGAAAACATTTGTTTCCTCCAGTGAGAAAGTTCATCTGTGGCTGTGACCAATCAGTCACACACACACACACACACACACACACACACACACACACACACACACACACACACACACACACACACACACGCACACACACACACACACACAGAAACTCTCCCGCCACTCCTCCCAGTAAAAACTTTTGAATTGGAGCTAAAAAGCAATTTGAGTAATGTTTCCCCGAGCCCCTCCCCCTCCTCCCCTCCAAGACACACACACACACACACACACACAGTCACACACAAAAACATACTCCCACACACACACACACACACACACACACACACACTTCAGGCATAGAGGTGTTTTTGTGAATTTGTGAATGTAAGTGCATTATGTGTGTGTGTGTGTGTGAGTGTGTGTGTGTGTGTGTGTGAGGAATTGGGGGCCTGACCCTCTATTGAAAGACGGACAGCAGAGGGGGGGGGGGGTCGGGGGCTCGGTCTCCATGGCGATAGAGAGAGTCGGAGCAGGAAGCCGACAGGAAGTCAGGGTGTTCCGCACGCCGCCGGGCGCTCTTCCGTTGTCATGACGCCACGGCCTCTGCCGTTGTCATGGAAACCCCCCCGCGGACGCTGGCTGCATGCTGATGGAAACGCTCAGAGCAGATTCACCTGACAGCCTCGCTCTCACGAGTTTTACAGCTGATTTTTTTTTGTTTTGTTTTTTTTTTCCCACATGGAGGTTAAAAAAAAAAAAAAAAAAAAAAAAAAAAAGCTTGTTCAAAAAAATAAAAATAAATAAAAATAAAACATCCATAAAGTTTGTTTGACCGACATGATGAGCTGGTCTGACTGGAGGTTGAGGCTGAGTTTGGCTGCAGGTGAGTGAGTGAATGAGTGAATGAGTGAATGAGTGAGAAGACTGGAAGAATAAATAAAAACATCACAGCACTCAAACTGGTTTAATGTGGATTTAAAGTTTTCAAAAGAACTGAAACTCAAATTAAAAAAAGTGAAGCCAAACAAACGCACTCCTGGAAAGCAGCATCTTCTCACAGCAGTTTTCAATTTAAAATACAAAAAAAAAAAAAAAAAAAAGATGTATTTTCCCATATGGGAGGAGCCAAGTCGCTAAACAAGGTTCGCTTTAAAAATTAAAAATTTCTTTTTAAAATAACAAAAATAAATACGATTTTGTGCTGAAAAGGCTCAAACTTCAGATTCACCGACACACGTGCAGCTCGAGGTGGTGTGTGTGTGTGTGTGTGTGTGTGTGTGTGTGTGTGTGTGTGTGTGTGTGTGTGCGTTATTTTTTGTTGGCTGTGAAAAAAGGAAAACACGTCACATTTTTATTTGAATTCTTGGATTTTGAACTGAAAATCAAACGCAGATTTTCCTTCGATCGATAAATAAATCCCAGCTGACGCCCGCCTCAGGAGACAAAACAAACCTTTATTTAAAAAGCTTTATTTAAAACCTTTATTTTAAAAGCTTTATTTAAAAACCTTTATTTAAAAACCTTTATTTTAAAAGCTTTATTTTAAAACCTTTATTTAAAAACTTTATTTAAAAAGCTTTATTTAAAAGCTTTATTTAAAAAGCTTTATTTAAAAGCTTTATTTTAAAACTTTATTTAAAAAGCTTTATTTAAAAAGCTTTATTTAAAAGCTTTATTTAAAACCTTTATTTTAAAACCTTTATTTTAAAAGCTTTATTTTAAAACCTTTATTTTAAAAACCTTTATTTAAAAACCTTTATTTTAAAACCTTTATTTTAAAACCTTTATTTTAAAACCTTTATTTAAAAACCTTTATTTAAAAACCTTTATTTAAAAAGCTTTATTTAAACGTGAGCGACTTCTTTTCTTCTTCTCCTGTTTCAAAAGCAGCAGCTTCCTGATCAGGAGCGATCTGAAAACACCTCACACACACGGTGCTGCTCCACTCAACTGCTACTGGGATACTAATCACACACACACACACACACACACACACACACACACACACACAGTGCAGTATCTTCATGATGTGTGCCAAGCAGATGGAAATGGTTCATCTCACTGCTCTAACTAGGTAGTCAGATTAGCAGGCCACACACACACACACACACACACACACACACACACACACACACACACACATACACACACACACACACATACACACACTTCCCTCCTGACTGAACTGGACACATGCAGTCACACACACTCAGTGGATAAACCAGAACTCACTGCCTGCAAGCACAAAAACAGATGAGGGTCAACAGGGAGCACACACACACACACACACACACACACATACACACACACACACACACACACACACACACACACACACACACACACGAAACACATGCCAGTTGGCTGGCTTCATTCTATCCCATCCCGTGTGCTTTCTGTCGTGTGTGTGTGTGTGTGTGTGTTTGTGTGTGTGTGTGTGTGTGTGTGTGCTATAAATGCCACCTCATGCCACACACACTCCTCTGTTCACACATGTATCATGTTTTGATTTATCTGCTTGTTTGACTGCATGTCCAACTGAGAGGCGTCTGTGTGTGTCTCAATCCACTGTGTGTGTGTGTGTGTGTGTCTGAGTGTGTGTGTGTGTGTGTGTGTGTGTGTGTGTGTGTGTGTGTGTGTGTGTGTGATTTATTTATAAGCTCTTGATGGGAGCCGTCCTGCCTGGTTTGTTTTTAGCTTGAAGACTGCAGCTGGTCAGACACACACACACACACACACACACACACACACACACACACACACACACACACACACATACACACACACACACACACACACACACACACACACACACACACACACACACTCTTCTCCACCTCCTCTCTCTGATCAGAGTCCAGATGTTGGTCCAGCGGTTCAGCTCCTGTGGGTTAGCATTTCCTGTTAGCTTAGCATAAACACTTGAAGTCTATGGAGTCGTTAGCCTGGCTCCCTGAGGCCAATCGGTGAAATTAAAGTCGATTCAAGTTTGACTTTAGTTTCCCACGTGGAACGCTGCAGAGTGATGATGCGATCCCAGCTCATGGTTCTGATTGGACGGAGCCGCACGCCGCCATAGACGGTGAATGGGAACAACCTTCAATGGGCAGATCTTTGAATGGGCAGAACTTTGAATGGGAAGTGTTTTTTTGGGCCTTTTGGTTCACGGCCAGTCGGAGTGTTTTCCCGGTGGTTCCCGTTGCCATGGTAACAGCTGCAGCGTGGCCAGTCTTCTTCTGTGTTCAGTGTGTGTGTGTGTGTGTGTGTGTGTGTGTGTGTGTGTGTGTGTCTTTGAAACAGAGCACTTTAACCATCACAAATAAAGTTTTGTGTTCATTTTTTCTCTAATTTTCTGCCTTTTTTAGGTTCTTTTGTGAATTTTTAGCTCATTTGCTCGTTTCCTTGGACCCCCCTCCCGTCCCCCCCACCCCCACGTTTGCTCCTGGGAATATTTGACTAATTTGTTAATTACCTTTCTTTCCCTGCGTGATTTTAACTGTTTTTTGACAGAACTCGTGTGAATTTGCTTCAGCGTCACAAATGAAATACGGCGGTGAGAAGAGAGCGTGAACGTGATCCCTCAGACGTTCTAACAGTTTCTACTGAATCAGATTAGAGTGAAATTAAAGTGAGGACCCCCTGGAGAGTGAAGCGGGACGGGTCGCGGCGCTGGGCCTCACCGGGGCCGCCGCTCACGTGGACGCCGAGCGGAAGCCGACCCACCATCGGCTCTGCGGCGAAGGATTTCCACGGCGAGCTCGGTGTCGAGTGACGGCGTCGTGTTTTTATGAAGCCGAGGGAACGTCTGACACACCATCTGCTGTCACCTTATCCCGTGTGTGTGTGTGTGTGTGTCTGTGTGTGTGTGTGTGATTTTTAACCCCCAGCTGTTCCTCTATATTACCACGTCCAACACGGGGCCCCAAATTCTCACGGTCACCTCTTAATAAAACACACGCACACACACACACACACACACACCCTTGACTTCACCAGAACAGCTGGAGCGCATATATGTTCTCATCTTCCCCACACACACACACACACACACACACACACACACACTGATAGGCCCGTCTGAGGAGGCTTCCCGTCCCAGAGGAACAATGTGCGGTTTGTTGGCGCTCAGAAACTAAATCCTCCGTTCAGCCTGAAGCCCGATCCGGTTGGCTGGATGTCGCCGTGACGACAGGAGCCGATCCCCAGCGGGACGGGACCCCGGGGCCGCAGAGACGTCCCGAAAGTTCATAAGGGGGTTAATTTGTCATGTAATTCAAGTTGCATGAGGGGAAGGAAAAAAGTCCACATGTAATGAAGTCGTGTCACTTTTACTGCCTGGAAACATTTTGAGTGGTTAGCGTGTTAGCTTAGCATAATGACTTGAAGTCTATGGGAGTCGTTAGCCTGGCTCCGTCACAGTGGAAAAATCATCGTGGATTAGAGTTGCACAGTCAAGCTAAGTGTACAGCCATCAAACGGACCGACCTCTATCATCATAATATATATCACTATTATTATTATTATTATTATTATTAGCAGTAGTAGTAGTAGTAGCAGCATTGTCATCATTATTATTTTTATTATTACTATTACTGTTTTATTGTCATCATTACTATTATTATCATTACTTTTATTTTTTATTTTATTTACATCTGTATTTATGTTTATTTTTATTATTTTTTATCATTTATTTATTTTTTTTCTTTCCTGTTTTGTTTTTGGCTGTTTGTTTGCTTTTATTTTTATTTTATTCTTTGGAATTATCTTGTTCTTGTCACGTCCTCTCACCTTTTGTCTCCACCCCCGTCCTGTCTCGTGTACATGCACTTTGCATCAAAAAAAACAAACAACCAAAAAAAAAAAAAAGAGTTGCACGTCTTTTTGGAGCTGCTGCTTTATTTTTTCACTTTGACCGAGCCAGGCTAACGACTCCCATAGACTTCAAGTGTTTATGCTAAGCTAAGCTAACATGAAATGCTCTACCTATAGCGACTGAGCCGCTGGACGTATGGAGGTGGACATGGTGTCCAGCATCTGGTCCCAGTCTGGGTACGCTGGGAAAAGGGGGTTTCTGTGAGCGGGACGTCCCGTGCTTCCTCTCCCGTTTCTAATCGGAGACGGAGGAAATCCTGAGGCGGAGGTCAGATGTACCGATTTAACCGGCTGACGCTCAACACAGCTGAACGCTATACATGTTATAGCCTGGCCCCTGGAGGCGTGTGTGTGTGTGTGTGTGTGTGTGTGTGTGTGTGTGTGAGGTCAACAGGTGTCATGTGGTGTGTGTGTCGCTGATGTCACGTCCATCAGGGACAAGTGTTGACGCCTGTCCAGCCTGAGTCTAGAGGCGGATGTTTATCGAGCGGCGTTCGCACAAATAAATCCACGAGTTGGTGCCGCTTCTTGTTGCTTCACATGTTCAGCATTTTGTAAGGTTGTTGCTGTTTTACTGATTTATCGTAGATCTGATCAGTGCTGGTTGTTTATTGGATTATTGGATTATGTAATCTGACAGCACAGCATGCAGGTTGTGTTTCAGTGGCGTTTAAGTTTTTCTGTCTTTCCCGCCTCGTCAAGTTGAATCCACTGGTGACAGATTGATTTGATTTGAAAACTGCGATACTGCACGGCGTGAAGATGTCAGAGGAGTTAAAGGGAAAATCCACCCTAAAACGCTTCAACTGTTAAATCAAACTGGTGTGATGTACGGCGCTTTTCACGAGAAATAAAGGAGAGAATCTGAGGCTGCCCTTTCATAATTGAATAATTAAATACTGTGACATCTGTTTATTAAAGGAGCATTCCAGAGAGTCTGCATGCTCACTGTCTGATATCTCCACAACAGCAGTGGTGTTTTACAACGCCCATATCGTTTGTCTTCAAAAGGAGAGGGAAAAAAATCATAATTTTCAAGATTAAAACTATAAATTTACGAAAAAAAAAAAAAAAGTTGGATATTTTGTGAGATTGCAGTGGTAAAGTTTACAAGAAAAAACTCACAAAAAGCTGAGATTCTGGCATCATAAAGCCAAAAAAAAAAAACAAAAAAACTTTTGACTAGAAACTCTTACATTTTCTTTTTGGCCAAGGAACTGCAGGATTTCCTTGTTACTAAATCCGACAGCATAAGAAAACTATTTTTCTTTGACTTTTTTCTGATAAATTTGTGAGTTTTTTCCTCATAAATTCATGGCTTTAATTTCAGAATTTGTCACTTTAGAATCTCAGAATTTTGTATTTCGTTTCTTATAAATGTGTAAAAAAAAATCTCATAAATTTACCACTTCAATCTAAGAGGACATCCAAGTTTTTGCAATCGTAATTTCAAATAATAATAATGATAATAATAATAATTTTCTCCTTCACCTGATTTCATGAAATAATTCCACTGAATTTTGCTTTTGATTAATTCACTAGAAAAATTACAAAATACAAAATAAGTGTGAGAGATTATTTTAATACGATGTTATAATCTGATCTCTCCTCTAATTAATAATCTCACCTCAACTTCTAATTCTGTGTGCATTAGAAATATTGACAGGAACAGTCCAGTTCCTGATCAATATCTGGATCAAATGGACTGATCAGTTTATAGCATTGAGCCCCACTGACCAACACATGTTCTGCTCTGTTTAGCTCAGTGCTGCCCCCGCTGGACAAACACTGAACTGCAGCCTGCGTCTCAGTCTCTCAGCAGGAAGTTTTTGCGCATTTAAAATGAAATGCGGTGCAAAACAAAAACAAAAAGGCGTCGCTCACCATCGATTCTTCGCCGTCTCGACTTTCCGCGGCGGCAGAGCGAGGCCGGGTGCAGGTGAGGAGGAAGCGTGCACTCGGGCGACCTCTCGGTGTTTTGTTTCCCCTGAGCCTTTCAGACGCCAGACGGCCCGCGGCGTCCGCAGGGGTACAGCGAGCCGGGACGGGGGGGTTTCAGGCCCCTCAGGCGCACGGGTGCTTCATGCATGGCCGCCTCACAGCCTCACCTCGCCGTCCCGCCGCCGCCACCGAAGCTGCAGGTGCTCCTCTCCCCAAAACACTCAACACATCTGGAAACATGCCGGCGGACACACTCCCTCCTCCTGCTGCACCTGGAGACACAAACCTGCTCATCTGCACTGTGGCAGCTTCTTTTTTATTTTATCTTTTTATCCTCATTTTAACCCTGAGCCCAGAGTCGACCTTTGACCTTTGACCTTTTTCCAGAAGTCCCCGTCTCGTGCCTCGTCTGTCTGATCTCTGGATAGAAAAGTTTCCCCGGCTGCTCGGTCACGATTCGTCTCCCCTGTGACAAACTGTTTAGAGAGAAAAATAATAATAATCATCTGCACTGCTCTCCTATGTTTTTGAGAAACAAATACATATATTTTTAAAATCTTTTCCAACTCACTTGCAGTTTGAAAACCCAAACAAAGCTCATTTCTGATTTCATTCTGTTCATTTTTTTATTTATCATTTTTATTATTAATTTATTATCATGTATTATTTTATTCCTTCATTCATTCATCATAATTATTGTTTATTTAATTATTATTATTATAATTATATTTTTTTGTATTTATGTAGGGTGACCCTTTACACAGAAATGGGCCATAAATCATATATATATATATATATATATATATATATATATTTTTTTTTTTTTTTTTTTTTTTTTTTTTTTTAAGGTTGAACTATTCAGGAAACAACTGCAGCTTTTGGCAGTTTGGTTGTGAGATTTTCTTTTCTTTTTTTTTATCATAATTTTTTGTTTTCTATCTCATGCGCCCTGTGATATCAGTTCACAGGAGGGACTGAAGGAGCAGAAACGATTAAATTTAATGTAATAAAAGAAAAAGAAAAAGGAAAAGCAAAGTGGAGCGATCAGCGCCTGTTGGCCAAACTCCCTGCATCGATATCAAATCATTTCCCCTCGATGTTCCCTGTCACTTTAAACCTGTTTCTGACGAGCGGCCTGAGCATCAAACAGGGTCTCTGCTTGGCTTGCCAGGATCAGCTGGCGGTTGCTTAGCAACAGCATCTCTGTACCATGGCCTG
>NC_044002.1:26262802-26425302 GCF_902150065.1 Myripristis murdjan | reverse complement strand
GCTCAAACTTCTTCTCTGTTGCTTCTTTGTTGGTGGAAAAGGGCGTACGAGCCATCTGAGTGGGATTTGGCAGCGGCGTGAGCGGCCCGGAGTGTCGTGTGTGTGTGTGTGTGTGTGTGTGTGTGTGTGTGTGCTCAGGGAAGTGAAATAAAACACAGTGTCATCGGCTAATCGGCTGTAACGTAAGCCTGAGCTCTGAGGAACGAGGGAAATGCCTTTTAAATTGGATGGAGAGAGACAGAAGAAGAAGAGACCAGAAAAAAGAGAAGAAAGCTGGAAGTGGCTTGGGTGTGTGTGTGTGTGTGTGTGTGTGTGTGTGTGTGTGTGTGTGTGTGTGTGTGTGTGTGTGTGTGTGCTGCTGAAGGGATTATTGCCGTTGCCGGGAAAGATAATTAAAAAGCTGAATGATGGAGGTTATTAGTTTTAATAAAAGTTTGTCAGGAGTCAAAACGTCTCGGCTCGGAGCGACTTCACTTTTTCCTTTTTCTGTCTTTTTTTCTTTTTGTCTTCTTGTTTTCAGTTTCCTGACTCTTCTGTTCCTCTCTGTCCTTTCTGGATTTCATCATCAAGGCCGAGTGAAACAGAATAAAGGAGACGGCTCTTCAACATTATTTGGAGTTGATGTGAGGTTGTAGTTCTTGGGTGGATTTTTAAACACAATAATAATATTAATAATAATAAAAACCACCAGCTCACATGCGGAGATGCTGCTTCCAAAATGCAAAAACTGATGCAAAGAAAATCAAAAGCCAATCAGCTTCAAGTGAAATACAGATGCCACAGCTGTGAAAATCATATTTACTGTATCCGCAGGTTCAGAGTCACGTGAACGCACCCTCGGTTATGACATTTCATGACAATAACAAGCAGAAAGTCTTTGTTTGTTTGCTTGTTCTGCACATCACCAGTTTCTTGGTTCCAGATCAGGAACCAGGAACGTTTTGGGGGTAAAGTCGTCCCTGAGGTGATTTATCGCCCGTCGTCTTTTTGAGGAATAAAGTCGCCAGCTCGGTGCGTCGGAGCATGTCCAGGTGGTTCCCGTCGCCATGGCAACAGCCGTAAAGGTCCAGCTGACGTCACGGCGTCGGCAGAGGAGTGAGTTCATCACAGGAGAGCTGATGTCACGTCACGACGCCGTCCTGCTTTCACGAGAAAATGAATGAAACTGTGGAAATCTGCTCGTGGCGTTTTAATATTTCAAATAAAACCTGGTGGGTTTTGGGAGTCGAGCCTCAGCCGGGCTGCTGGTGGCTTTGGCAGAACATTATCTAAGAACTTTATTAACAACAACACAGTTAATTAGGATTAACTTAGCCCACATCCAATCAGCTGTGATATTAACGTTAGCTATGAATGAGCCTCCAGTCGTTTTGAAATAACTTCATGAGCCGCTGATGATTTCAACTTTAACTTCCTCCTTCGTTGTTGCTGAGGTCCACCCAGTTTCAATAAAGTTATTATTCAAACAAACTCTTCTGCCGACGCCGTGACATCAGCGAATGCTATAGTTGTTGTCATGGTAACAGGAACCAATCCAGAAATACTTTGTTTTGCTGTGAACCGAAGGCCCACGACGCTTCGAGCTGCTCAGCTCCTGCGTGTGAAAAGCAGCTCACTCATCATGAAGCTGCACAGCAGGTGCTCGTGTGTGTGTGTGTGTGTGTGTGTGTGTGTGTGTGCGTGCGTGTGTGTGTGTGTAAACTGACACTAACCTCAGTCTCTCTCCCCTGCAGTCGTGGCAGCTGAGCCGCTGAGCCGAGGCCTGAAGAAACTCCCAGACGACATCGACTGGTCCTACTCAGGTCAGGACGCTCTTCCTCTTCCTCTTCCTCTTCCTCTTCCTCTTCCTCTCTTCCTCTCTTCCTCTTCCTCTTCCTCTTCCTCTCTTCCTCTCTTCCTCTTCCTCTTCCTCTTCCTCTCTTCCTCTTCCTCTCTTCCTCTCTTCCTCTGTCCCTCTCTTTCTTCTTCTGTTAGTCTGTTTCTGTCTCAGAGGCTGTTTGACTCTCGTTTGAGTCTCTATTTCAACATGAAGCCCCATCGAGGTCAGAGCTTCACACACTGACCTGTGAAGCTCAGGAAGGTTCACTTGTTTACTTTGGTCATTGTTTTTGACGTTTTTTGGTTGTTGTTTTTTTTAAGTTTCTTGCTCCAGGTGATATCTGGCTAATCTGCTGTTTCAGAGTTTCAGAGACTTGGAGAATCTAAACCAAGGAGCTTTGAAGCTGCTCAACACCTGAACAACACATCTGGTTATTATCATTATTATTCCTTTTTTTTTTTTGTCACCCATCTGGATATAAAATAAAATAAATCCAGTGAGGTGAGCTTTCACACACAGGATTTCCCATTTCTCCCTGATCTCAGACCACAGTGACTGAGTCCTGACTGCAAAACACTAAAATCCTCCCAACATTCACCACTAAATTGTCTCGGTTTTTCACTACACAAGCCCACAGTTTGAACCAAACACACACACATTATGCACCAAAATGTTCAGCGTTTTCTGCCGAATCGGACGATGCCAGGCTCGAGGCAGTCTGACCTCTCTGTTTGACGCTGCGACCTTTGGAAGCTGGAGACGTCATTCATGTTCAGCACTGGTTTGGCCAGCAGATCCTCACAGAAACGCCTTGAGCTTCCAGATCTTCATGTGTCTTTGTTTCCACGTCATTAAATACAGACATGTTAAAGATCACAAATGTCCAAACAGCTGCAAAAACAGCTGGCAGAGAATGTAATGTGTCACGGTCAGCCTGCATTTTTCACACGGACACGGTTTTTTTATTTTATTTTGAAAGGTATCTGACAGTCAGTACATATGTTATATAACACCAGTGCCATCCTTGTGTTTTGGTGGTGGTGGTGGTGGTGGTGTGTGTGTGTGTGTGTGTGTGTGTGTGTGTGTGTGTGTCTCTGCAGCACATGGTCTCATTAGCTGAGGCAGCTCTGAGCCTCAGTCCCACACAAACAGCCCTGACGGTCCTGCAGAGGCAGATCAGCTGTTTGGGTCCAGCAGGGCGTCAACAAGCTGAACCATCTTCAGGTTTTACACTTTAGTGACGCCTGACGCCGCGACACTGCAGCCAAACACGCCGCCGGTGACGGGACCACCTGACACCAAGAGGCTAAACACACTCACACAGCGCTCAATGGGACTTCACCAGAAACTCACCTCTGTCAATCATAATCATGTCATTATTCTCCTCCTGTGTGTCGGTGGAAACAAGCAGCTCTGAGGCGGAGCTAAGGCTGGTGGGCGGGGTTTTCCTGGCTGTGTGCGGGGCTTACCTGGTCATGGGCGGGTCTTACCTGGCTGTGGGCGGGGCGACGGTGCAGCTGATCAGTCCAGATGTCAGCGCAGCAGCTGCTTTGTAGCAGAAACATAACAGAGAGAAGAAAAACGGAGGACAAGCAGCCGTCCTGGTCAGACGAGGACGTCAGGGCTCTGCTCACCGTCTGGACAGAGGACAACGTCCAACGCCAAATCCACGCTGTCTGACCAAATGAGGACGTTATGACATATATAATGAGAGAGCTGGCAGCGATTGGGATCCAACTCACAACAGGACACGGCTGCCAGAAACTGAAAAAAAAAATGGAAAAACGGTTTTGGAAAATGCCACTCAGCTCTCTTTACCTTTGACTTGGACCTTTATAACCTGAAAACTCTGTCCAGTTTTCAAATCTAATGTCGGTTTCATGTCGGTTCATTAAAACTAACAATCCACCAGACAATCTCAGTCTTAAGTACTTTCCATCTCTAGATTTTTCCACCACACTAAAGCACACAGAGTGGCGATGAAAGGAAATAAAGTCCTGTTCTACGTAGTTCTGCAGGAGTCGGTCTGCAGACTTTAACCCCTCGCCTCCTGCTGCAGTGGAACGACGGCGATTTCAGAACCTGCAGACTCGCCTGGCAGAGATCGGCGCTCCACTCGCTGGAGCTTTCTGGCTGCAGTTTTTCTCCTCAAAATAAACTTTGAACACAGTTTTTAAAATAGCAGCTCATTCATGAGTCATGTTCTTAATGGAGTTTGTATTTATGAAAGAAGTGGAGCCACATTGAAGCGCTCGCGGGCCGTCACCGTGCAGCGGGCGGCCCGTCACCGTGCAGCGGGCGGCCCGTCACCGTGCAGCGGGCGGCCGCGACACGCCCCTCACTCCTCTGCTTTCTCCTCCTGTTTGTCTCTCAATGGATGATTTGTTTTCTTCTTGCAGATTTTTTTTTTTAGCCCTTTCTTCCAAATCTGTTAAATCTATTCCAGCACACACACACACACACACACACACACACACACAGTTCCTGAGACTGTGAGAGTTTTATTTTTTCATACACAGCTTCATGATGATGAATGATGAAAAGCGCGTCTTCAAAGGAAATGAAACAGTGACTCGCTTTCTCTCTCTCCGACGCTCCCTCCCTCGTTCTTGTTTGGTCTCAGCTCTTTTTCTTCTTCTGTCTTTTATCGCATTTCCTCTCTGTGCCTTCAGAGCCGCGGGGCCACCAGGGGCCACAGCACCAACAGGACCCCAGCCTCCTCATGTCGGGCCCTCCATGCCTCCTCAATGCGTCTCTGGCGAAATTAAAAGTCTTATTGTACAATTACACACACACACACACACACACACACACACACACACACACGCACACACATATATATATCTGATGATCATCAGTCAACACTGATCTATTCATAGTAAAACACTGGGGCCCCAAATTATTTTTTTGCACAGGGCCCCCGAATGTCTAGGAACGGCACTGCTGGCCTTTCTTTCTTTCTTTCTTTCTGTCATTCTGTCATTCTTTCTTTCTTTCTTTCTTTCTTTCTTTCTTTCTTTCTTTCTTTCTTTCTTTCTTTTGTCTGTCCAGTAGCTATGAGAGTGAGGCTTCTCATTTTCCTCTCTGTTGGTTTTGGAAGTTCAGCGTCTTGAAGGCGACTCAGTGGCAGTTCACTTATATTGAGTGTAACTGTAGCCATCCCTACTGTGTGTGTGTGTGTGTGTGTGTGTGTGTGTGTGCGTGCGTGCTTGTTTTTCTGAGTGTGTGTGTGCCGCTCGGAGCACTGGGCCGTGAGTAAAAGCATTAACATGTGAAAGGAACACACTTCATTGTGAGGCACGGTGCACAGCTTTTTAGTTTTGGACACAAGTAGAGAAGAAAATGAGGGGAAATGAAAGAAAAGAGAGGAGGGGCAGAGAAATGAGAGAGAGTTGGGAAAAAGAAAGAGTAGAGCTCAATTGAAATGACAGCAGAGGGGGGCTGAGAGAAGTCATTTAAAACGAGGCTCCGTCACAGTCACAACACGGCATGTGAAGCCACTTTTATCAAAAGTGCTGCAGCTGTTCGGCTCATGAACGTGAAGGAAAAACATGAAAAACGACTGTGGCTTGGCAGCTTCCCCGCTCGCCATCACAGAGTGAAGGCACACAGGCGAGCCATGTTCAGCTGAACGCCAGTCAACGTTATGAATGAGTGTAAAGAGAAAAAAATCCACCGCAAACACTTTAACTCAAACACGGCTGCTAGAGATGCATCCACTGCATTTTTTAAGACAGTTTATTGGACCTTTCCATTCCCCAGGGACTATTTCCCCATTAACCCCCCCCCACCCCCCCACCCCCCCCACCCCCACCCCCACCACCACCACCACCAAAAAAAAAAAAAAAAAAAAAAAAAAAAAACTCACTGCATCTCCCACAATAACATGAAGGCAGAGTGTTGTCCTGCAGACTCTGGTGTACCACAAGGCTCTGTTCTGGAGCCTCTCATGTTTCCTACAGAGCTGCTGAAACACAGTGAAATCATCTGTAACGTCACCACTGATCTATAATACACTCTGCATGGATAACATGATAACAGCCTGGACATTAAAGGAGCATTCCACTGATTCATTTTTCCACTTCTATGTCAACAAACCGTTTATCAAATCCAGCAGGGAGCTACAGATTTCACAGCACAGAGTCAAACTGTGAGTTTGTGGTTGAAGCAGCCGCCTTATAATGTTCTGCTTGTGCGGTGAACAAAGTCCTCAACATTCAGAAACCACACAGCTGATGATTGGCTGTGGAAGGCAAAACGTTTCCTCACTTAGGGACTATTTTCCCTGGCGGAGGAGGAGGAGGAGGAGGAGGAGGGAGCGTTTCAGTGTGAAAAAGTCCTGAAAAGCCAACAGTGCTGCTGCTTTTAGGAAAACTCATGTGGAGGACTTTATTGGGCTGATGGAAAACTGGAGTGAAGAAAGTGTGAAGGCTCTGAAAGTTCATTTTTCATTTTGTGAAAAACTAAACTGACTTGCTGGGCCTGCATCGCTACCCAGCATGCCACACGGGAAGACTCGCCCCTACTCTGCCTCTGATTGGCTGATTGGCTCACCCTAACCCTTTACATAACCAACCTAGTCAACGGAGGCAGTGACTACTGGCCAATCACAGGCAGATGAGGGCAGGTATGCAAGTGAGCATGAGGGTAGGAGGGGCTTAGAGGACGGACTGACTCTCAGGTGGGAGGGGCTTAGAAGACGGGCTGACTCAGGTGGGAGGGGCTTAGAGGACAGACAGAATCACAGGTGGGAGGGGCTTAGAGTACAGACTGACTCAGGTGGGAGGGGCTTAGAGTACAAACTGACTATTAGGTGGGAGGGCTTAGAGGACAGACTGACTCAGGTGGGAGGGGCTTGGAGGTGGGAGGTGCTGAGAGGAAGGACAGTATCCCAGGTGGCGGGAGTTTAGAGAGGGGTTGAATCTCAGGTGGGAGGAGCTTAGAGGACAGACTGACTCTCAGGTGGGAGGGGCTTAGAGGACAGACAGAATCACAGGTGGGAGGGGCTTAGTGGAAGGACAGTGTCCCAGGTGGAGGGAGTTTAGAGAGAGGTTAAATCTCAGGTGGGAGGGGCTTTGGGGGCGGGGGGCATGTAGGAGGAGGTGAATCTCAGGTGGGAGGGGCTTGAACGAGGCATGGCTCGGAGTGGGAGGGGCATGTAGGAGGAGGTGAATCTCAGGTGGGAGGGGCTTAGAGGAAGGGCCACTTTTTAAACCCCACATCCGTTCTTTATATTAGCTTTAAAACGTTCCTGGGTCCTGTGTGCTGAAGCTGGCAGGTTTATTCTGCAGAGTTTTGGGTTCAGAAAAGACGATTAGCGCAGGTCACAGTTTGCTGCACAGCGAGCCGGCCTGTGTGAGCGGTGCTGTTTAATGAGAGCACTGAAAATTAGAGATCACTGAGGCACAGACGAGGTTTTCATCACAAAAAAAATGAACTGGATAATGAAGGAGGAACCAAGAGAAGTTCAATCAATATTTGTGAACGGGAGTCAGAGCTGCTGCAGAAACTAGAAGAAGAAAAAAAAACACACAAGACTTTAATGTTTGACTTGTCATTAAACATGTGCAGCTGCTCGGCTAACGAGGAAACACACACACACACACACACACACACATATCTGCTCATTATGGGCTTTTCTTTTCAGGACGGTCAGCACACGTCTGTTTTGGTTTTGGTTTTGGTTTCTTGCCTTCGTTCAAATCCATAGTGCTTTCTTTCTTTCTTTCTTTCTTTCTTTCTTTCTTTCCTTCTTCCTACAAAGTCTTTTGTAATTCATTTTCAAAACACATTACATCCTTTTAGAAAAAAAAATCCTTACCTTGGTAACTATTAATTCTGAAGGATATGACGGCGTATTAGGGCCATTGTAGAGAAAATAAAAAATATGGAGGCGGTGGAAGAATGGGTTGATATTATGAGAAAAATTCCAAGATAAAGGTCATAAATTACGAAAAAAAAAAAAAAATTGAGAAAAAAAAAAACAAACAAAATCACAAACTTATGAGGAAAAAAATTAATACTTAAAAACATTTTTTTTCCTCTCCTTTTTGGCCGAGGAACCACATGGCTTGACTTTGCAAAGTTTGATTCTAGTTTTGTTTTTGTTTTGTGTTTTTCTCATGAATTCACCACTTTAATCTCAGAGATTATCTGAGTTTTTTTCTCCTAAATTTATTGAATTTAATCTTGGTAATTCAGAGGGTTTTTTTCTGGGAATATCGCCCCCTCTTCCCTGGCTCTGTTTTGTTTTTCTCCCCTGATGTGCCGCCGTAGCAGGATCCAGTTTACACCTTCAGCCACTTTGTAGGAGCGACTGTGACATACTCCAGCTGGGAATATTCTCTGTGTGTGTGTGTGTGTGTGTGTGTGTAGACTGGATGATGTGATGCATGCGGTGGCGGCTGCTGGACCAAAACACATTGAAAGGCGTTTTGCATTTGTGCAAAGAGAAAAAAAAACAAAAAAAAACAGGAGAATCGACGCTTTCCAACAAAAAAAAATTATCTTTTTGGTCAAAATATTTTTGAAAATATATCAGTGGATTTTTTTTTCTTTGCACCATATCTAGGTTTAGGGTTTAAAGTCCGTCAGTGGCCTTGTGGGTTTCAGAGGATTTAAACAAACAGAAAACACACATGAGGCTCTTTCCATGTGTGTTTTCTTTCTATTATTATCATTATTTATGGGAAAAACTGCACCAGCTAAATGCTCTGAGCTGATTAACGCTCCGGAAGATCTTAAACAGTCTTAAACAGATTTGGGTTCTGATGCCTGCAGGTACGCTGTGCAGTCACACACACACACACACACACACACTCTTACACACACACTTACCTTCATCCCTCAGGGCTCACTTGAATCCTTCAGCCTGGAAAACACCCCCAGGACCCCATCTGTTACGTGTGTGTGTGTGTGTGTGTGTGTGTTGTGTAATCGCTGTGCTCTGATAACCCTGAATCTCCTCCTCCAGTCAGATGTTATCTGGGAGCACTGGGACACTTTTTTTTTTTTATGAAGGATCCAACAAATATCACAGCAAAATGAACATATATGTGTGTGTGTGTGTGTGTGTGTGTGTGTGTGTGTGTGTGTGTGTGTGTGCAGAACCATCCATGTAAGGCTTAATCACACACATGCATTAGAACCATACAAACACATTTTACATGTTTACACCTCATATCATGTTAAAGTGCTTTTTTTTTTCCTTTTTCATCCAGATACAGATTCACATTTTCAAGTCGAGTCAGAAGCAACACGACCAGGATGATTCTGGTTTATTTTGTTTTTGTTTTTGTTTTTGTTTTTTTCGTGGCATTGTTGTTCTTCACTTTCCTGTGTGGATGTCTGTTAGGACGCAGAGTAGAGCTGCAGAGCGACGGCGAATCGGTGCAGAGAAACTCCCGACGTTTAAATTTTTAAAGGACGGGAGCAGATCTGAGATCATCGAGACCGCCGCTAACCCTCCCTCTCTCTCCCTCTCTCTCTCTCTCTCTATCTCTCTCTCTCTCTCTCTCACTCGTTCTTCATGTCGGCCCGTCCCGACGGCGCCGGCTGACATCGGCTGACGAGCACGAGAAGATTCTGACTGAATAATCTGACAGGCCTTAATGTCAGACACGGTGTGTGTGTGTGTGTGTGTGCGTGTGCGTGTGTGTGTGTACGTGTGTGACAGTCCATCATTAACATACGCTCGAACCTGCTGGATGAGTGGCAGGTGTGTGTGTGTGTCTGTGTGTGTGTGTGTGTCTATGCCATACATAATAGATTCATTTTGTATCTTAGATCTTGTCAGCTCCCAGGTTCACTCCTTTGTGTGTGTGTGTGTGTGTGTGTGTGTGCATTCAGACGTTCATTCAGTTGAATAAAAACGCTCTAACAAAAGAATAATATCTGTTCTTTCTTTTCCTTTTTTTTTTTTTTTCCTATGACAGCCATAGAAATCCGTCTCAGTTTGTTTCTGGCTCTTTGTTCTAAAAATGAAAAACTGATTTTTAAAAACGACACCAAGTCTGAGGAAAATGTTTGCTGGCATTAAAATAAAATAAAATTCACCATTTAAAACATCCAGTTTTAGTGGATGTTTAATGGATAAAAAATGTGGAGCAGTGCATGATTTAAAAAAAAAAAAAAAAAAATCAGTGTAACTACTCTAAATAAAACATGACGTGAAGTCACTTTTATCTTTGCAGTTCATTTAAAAACAACAGGAGTCGACCCAAAGCACCAATATAAATACACAAGACTAAAACCTAAAAGCCAAGACACTTTGGAGAAATAAAAGTAAAATCAAATATTAAAGTAAGAAATGAACAAGAGGAAATGTTTAAAAGCAGTAAAGTCTGAATAAAACCACCAACAACCTAACAAGAGGGCGTTAAAGATAAATGAAGAAAGGACCTGACAAAATAAAAGCTCCAGGTGTGTTGGAAAAGTAAAACTGTTTGCAGACGATGCAGTGATTTCTCTTCAGATGTGATGATCAAACTCACGTGGCAGTTTTCACCTCCAGCGTTTTAATTGCGTTTTGAAAATAAAACTCTAATCATTTCCAAAGTCAAACGTCATGACAAACTGATTTTAATGGGAAAAAACTTCTAATGAATGTGGAACTGAACCACAGAGAGAGATGATCCGGGGCTCCAGACACACAAGGAATTTATTGATCACGTTATTGGACAAATCACTGTCACTCTGCTGGCACCGAGCCAAGGTGATGGCTGCTGTTCTCATGAGAAATGACACATGAAACACATCAGGCAGCAGATTTAACGCACAAACACACAAACACACACCTGACACCTTCAGGAAACCCTGGAACTTTAATTTACACTTTTATTGAATTTACTATCATTCATTATTTACTGTAATATCAATATTTTAGGAATTATGCATGACTGATATTTTGTAAATTAACACCCTGCAGTACTCCAGCGTACCCCTAGGGGGACACGTACCCACATTTGAGAACCGCTGATCTAAAGCAGAACGTGAGATCCCACCTGCCGGCAAACTGTGGAGAACACAGAAGAACGTATAGAAGCAGGGAATAATCCGTCTAATCTGCTGGAAATATTAATCTAATCCAGGCTAAGCCGTCCAGCGGTGGCGCCCCCTTCAGGCTGTCCATCAGACTGTACAAAATAAAAGCTGGCTGCTGGTTTGGGCTTTTATTCTTGTAACAGGAAGACGTCTCCAGCTTCAGACGTCTCCAGCAGCTTTTTGATTTGCCGGATTACGGCTTGGATTACGGCCATGTTTCTGTCCCTCCTGGAGACTCGTCCCGTCGCCTGATGTTCCCCCCAAACACGAGCAGAAAGAACAGATTTAATCCAACCATTGAGAGACCAGCAGATTAACAGATTACATGTTGATTAGCTGCTGATATTTTCCTATTGATCAGATTATCAGACGTTCACAGCAGCGATCATTCAGTCTCTTCTGATCGACGTCGCTATGTGAGGCGTTTTTAATTCTGATTCGGCTTTGATTCTGATTGGATTATGGATTATGAGCGTCCATGTAATGCAGCTACTGCTTTGTTTGTCTGCTTTGTTTACAGAGATTAGATTAGATTAGATTAGCGCCTCTGCTTTGGCGTAAAAACGCTTTGTCGATGTTGAAATGTGAAACCGGCTGCACGCTCCGAGCTAAACCAGCAGCCGGGCTTTTGTGGTTAATATTTGATACACACTCAGCTATTTTAGTCATGCAGGAGGCAAACAGCAGCACACACACACACACACACACACACACACACACACACACACACACACAAAGAAAAAGAAAGAAAAAAAGTCAATTTACTGCAATAATCCTGCGTGTTTTTCTGAATGGTTAGCAGCAGAGCCTCTTCATCAGCTCTGTGTGTGTGTGTGTGTGTGTGTGTGTGTGTGTGTGTGTGTGTGTGTGTGTGTGTGAATTGAAAGACAGCAGCAGTGTGTGTGAAACGGCAGTGTGTATTGGGGAAGTGAGCAAATATCTTCAGACTCGAGGTTGCAGTGTTTGTGCAGCTGCCACTGATTTGTAGTTTTTTTTTTATGACACTACACGTCTGATTTCTTATAATTTTTTTCCCTTTAAGTTATTTTTTTAAGTTATCCATATATATCTATATATGTATCTGTATCTGTATCTGTATCTGTAACTCCAACAGCATTTCCACTGTTTAATGTCTCTTTTTGTTGATTTTATTTCTCACTTTGTTTGTTTCTCATGTCAGTAAAACTCCTTTAAACTGAATTCAGTTACCAGACAGAGAGAGAGACAGATTACTCAGCTGACTTCATGGAGGCAGTGTGACTGATTGTGTTTGATTAATTATTGATGATTGATTTTCCTGTAAATGTTTTAACTGGACGGTGAAGCTGGAAAGTTTAAAGCCTCACAGCCGAACCCGGTCCGGACCGGCAGACCTTCGATGAAGGTTCTTCAGGAGAACCTGGATGAAGATCAGATCACTAAGACTGGGACCGGGACCGGGACCGGGACCAAGACCGGGACCGGGATCAGGACTGGGACCGGGACTGAGACCGAGACCAAGACCGGGAACGGGACCAAGACCGGGACCGGGACCGGGACCGAGACCGGGATCGGGACCGGGACCGGGACCAGGACCGGGACCGGGATCGGGATCGGGACCGGGACCGGGACTGAGACCAAGACCGGGAACGGGACCGAGACCGGGACCGACACCGGGACCGGGACCGGGACCGGGATCGGAACCGGGACCGGGACCGGGACCGGGACTGGGACCGGGGCCAAGACCAAGACCAAGACCGGGACCGGGACCGGGACCGGGACTGGGACCGGGGCCAAGACCAACACCAAGACCAAGACCGGGTCCGGGACCAGGACCAGGACCAGGACCAGGGCTCACCTCACTGCCAAAAACAGGAAAACACGGCATCAAACAAGGAAACGTCAGAAAAGCAGAAACACAAACTGGATCAGCAGGATGACGTTTCAATACCAACGAGCTTCATGCTGATTTTACCTCCAACAACGAATTCATCTGATTTTCCATTTTAATCACAGAGAGACAGAGAGAGAGAGAGAGGGAGAGAGAGAGAGAGAGAGAGAGAGAGAGAAAGAGGGAGAGATCACAGAGCTCTGGCAGCATCAGCAGACAGGCCTGACTGTAACTCAGAGATATGAAACACAATTTACATATTTAATGATCTCAATTATGGCTCACTCTGTGTGTGTGTGTGTGTGTGTGTGTGTGTGTGTGTGTGTGTGTGTGTGTAAAAGAAGACAGGAGATTCTTGCTTCTAGCGATTTTTTTTTTTTTTTTGACTCCCTTTCTCCAAACTGTCAGCTGCTTGTTGCCATGGCAGCGTCTTGTCAGGAGAGTAACTCTGTGTGTGTGTGTGTGTGTGTGTGCGTGTGTGTGTGTGTGTGTGTGTGTGTCAGTTATGATGCTGGCAGAGGAGGCCTCAGGGGTCACATGTGGTGACCATTACACTCTTACACACACACACACACACACACACACACACACACACACACACACACACATTATTTGATTCATTTGAAAACTCTGTTCTGCCACAAAGGAGCTGTGTGTGTGTGTGTGTGTGTGTGTGTGTGGACCAAACAGACGATGCAGTCCTCCTCTGGTCCAATCAGCAGCCAGGATTAGACCACCTTGTTTTGACCTGACGCTGTAGCGCCCCCCTGTGGTCCGGTCAGGTCCTGTTCACCTCTTTGTTCTCAAACTGCAGCTCAGCTGCCAGAAAGACAAACAACAAAAAAAAAAACTTGTATGTTTCGTGGTGACGTGTAAAGTGCGTACTAACCACCAGGTGGCGTCATGGGTCGCACATTCGAGCAGCACCTCCTCCTAACCTGAACCAAGCAGCTTTGGTTGCTGATGATGAAAATGAAAGCAAAACTAGCTGCCTTATTTTGGAATATAGAGGTAAACAGCTGTTGTTTTTGTTTGTTTGTTTGTTTGTTTGTTTTTTGTTTTGTTTTTTGTTTTTGTTTTTTTTTATGTTTTTTTTTTTATTTTTGTTGGGTTTTTGTTGTTGTTGTTGTTGTTGTTGTTGTTGTTTTTTGGCTGCATTTCCATTTTATTTAACCAGAGGCCTGTATCATGAAGCTCGATTAAGGGGTTAGCGAGATAACTTCAGGCTCAACTCCGGATTTTCTGTATCACAAAGCTGGTTCACCTCTGATCGGGATAGAAAACCTGTCCTAATCCTATCCTGAAAGTTAGCCTGCCCCGGAGCAGGCTAACTTTCAGGATAGGATTGAATCCTACATAAAGCACCGCCCCCTGGCCAATCAGCTGTTTGCCAAACCGTGGTCTGTCCAATCATTGAGGATCCCGGAGAGCATCACGGCGTGAAAGGATTTTCCTTGACCGATCAAACCCGTTAGATTTTGCCAACGACTCTCTGTATGAGAGAGAGGATGTAATGTAATGTATGTAATGTGAAGCAGCTTCAGCCTGGCTAACAGCTGCTGCTGTACACAGCTGACACTCTGGAGGAGAGGAACACACACGAGAGATCATTAAAGGAAATTTGATAATCAAAAGTATTTTTAGAGGCGTTTCACAACATTTTAGGGACATTTGAAATGACACAATTAATTAGCTCTAAATATTTTTGGGGGGCAAATTATTCCTGTGCTGAGGGGTTACACGTGGGGGATTTCAATTATACCTGTCATACATGCAGCACATCTGTGCAGTGCAGTGCATGGGTTTCAGCGTCAGATGTGGACTTGATTTGACTTGACTTGTGGACTGATGTGTAATTTGCGCATTTATGCAGTCGGCAATTCGTTGCCAATCATTCTGCCTTCTCTTCGCGGCAGCCACGGTGCTCGATTTACTATGTAAATTTTGTTTTTCCACCTCATACTTTTCCAGTATAATACGCTGCACCTCCCCCGTGACATAAGCTGTGCGTTTTTCCTTGTGGCTCATGTTTGTGATTGGTCTGCTGCCTCAGACTCCGCCCCTTATACGTGCGCGTTCACGGCTCCTGATGAGGCAAACCTGGATCGAGTGAGCGAGTTGATAACCAGCGTCGTGATACCGGTTATCCCTGATCACCATGATCTCGATTAGTGTATCCTGATAGGTCTGGCTAATCCAGCGAAATCTAAGCTTGCTTCGTGATACAGGCCTCTGCTTGACTCTAAATGTTGATGTTTTTGGTTTTGAAACACTTTGAAACATTTGTATATATTTGCTGGTTTGCAGAAATCTAAAATTCCAACATTTTATTCTTTCGACTGGGTCGCAGAGTCGCCAAAATAAAATCATAAAATAAAATTTTAAAAAATGATAAAATCAGAATAAAAATGCATAGTGGCCAGAATGCTCATCAGCTCTAACCCATTATTATATTTTATTATTTATTTATTTATTTACTTACTTACTTACTTACTTATTTATTGTCCAGCTTTGTTTTCTGCACAGTTCTGGCCTTAATATGAACATTTTTTTCTTTTTGTTTATTTATCTAGTTTTTTTTTTTTTTTTTTTTTTTTTAACATATATCATTTATTATGGCATGTTATCTTTTTAAATATCCAGATATTTTTTGCATTCATGACTCAGTGGTGTCATCAAACTGCCTCGTTCCCTCCTCGGCTTCTTCTCTCCGTTCACATAGAGAAGTGTTTTAGGCTTCTCAGTGTCAAGTTATTATTAATTAAGGTGCTAATATTTTTGTTCTGGTCACAATATATCCAGTTGGTCAAGTACAGTATGCATGTTATCATTTATTGTGATGAAGCAGGAGCTTTTATTTGTCTTTTATTGTGAAGGCGCAGGCCCTCATGTAGAACTTTAAAAGGCTTTTTGTTGTCGAGGAAGTTCACGCTCAAGTCGATGGATATTGTCAAAAACATCACCAACTTTTAAATCAGATTATACAGGTGCTTTAAAACAATTCATAAATCTTTTTAATAACCTTTAATAACTTTAGAGAATCAACATCAGCTGAGAATAAATTCATGATGATTTTACAGCGTTAAGACTGACGGAAAAACTCAGAGGGTAAAATGTGATGTTTTCTGTTGCTTCCCCACAGAGTCAATGAAACATGGGTAAAACAAGGTCACACACACACACACACACACATACACACATACACACACCCCACCAGGAATGTGAGGACTACCTGTTTAGTCATGTGTGACCAGCTACAGTTAAACCATCTGCTCCCATCGCCCCTCATTAGCCCCTTTATCTCCACCGTACATTTTCAATCACACACAAACACACACGCGCACACACACACACACACACAGACACACACACACACACACAGATAAGCAGCGTCAGATGAAGTGCTCACCGTGATTCACCGATGCGGTTTGAGTCTTAACTCTCCTCTTTGCTTCTTGTGGGAAAAAAACAAAAAAACAAAAACCTGCTGTGAGGCGTTTGAGTCCCAGTTAAAACGTCCGTCTTTTCATCGCTGGACACAGTAAGTCTCTGGTGAAGCTTTGCTGTGTTTGATTTTGCAGCCCTGGCTTACGAAGCAGCAACACTTTCATTTATTGATGAGGAATCAGTTAGAAATTCTTTAATAATCTAATAGAATGATTTGCTTTGACTTGTGAAAAGGCCTGAGCTGGTAGAAAAGCAGGCAGAACGTACAGATTCCTTTACACAAGCTGATCATGAAGCCCTGTGAGATCCTTGCTGAGAGACTCGGAGCGTGCAGAGCGAGTTTTAAAGCCGGAAGCTGCGTCGCTCTGCCAAGGCGACTCCATCAGACAGAAAACAGGAAAGTAACGGCAACAATAAAACACACGTGTGTCATATCAGGATGTACCGGGATGCAAATTCACTCCCAGCTTTGTAGCGATTCAGGCGGCTTGACTCTCAAACCCACATCTTCATCCTACTGTCCCTACCTTACATACTTTATATATACTACATACACACAGTACAATACCTACTGTATATACACTAAAAACACATGATATATACAGTGTAAGGTGCCAAGAGGCTGTAAATAATCAGTAGTTTGATGATTCAGGTGAAAGGTAGGTGAAAAAAAGGTGAAAGGTAGTTTGGAAAATGCCATATAATATCATTTTTACAGTTGTAATAGTTCAGTGAAAACAAAGCCATGCTACTTTATTTCACTGTCAGTGCTTCGACTTTCCTCCAATGTCTGAGCTGCGTTTCAAACCAAAATCAAACCGAATCAAACTTTATAATTATTAATTATAACACGCTTCTCAGTTGCAGGACAAGCTGCTCATCAGTACAACGATGAGGAAATAATAATCCTGTAAGACATAACAAACGTGGCAGAAGAGAGAGACCAGTGGAGCGCGCCCGAAGAGGGGAGATTAAAAACAAAATCAACAATAAAATCAGTCAAATGAAGACGCAGACGCTCGTCCTGAGATCAGATCAGACGCCGCGCTGACCGCCCGTCAAACAAACACACACACTCAGGACTAATGAGGGCAGATGGGAAAAGGTTGACTGGCTGGCCTCTAATTATATTATCCTGAACTTCTGTGCTTGTGTGTGTGTGTGTGTGTGTGTGTGTGTGTGTGTGTGTGTGTGTGTGTGTGTGTGTGTGATGTTTTTTATTCATGAGTCTCATATTCTGTGTGTGAGCGTCCGTGTTTGGGAATTGCTTACACACGACTGCCTGGCATGTATTCTGCATTTGCATTTATTTATGAGTTGTGTGTGTGTGTGTGTGTGTGTGTGTGTGGGCTTGAATTTCTATTTAAAGGACCATTCCAGTGATTTTCAATGTTTGGCCCATTTATTGCCTCATTTTCTGTGTCAACAAGCCATTGAGCAAATCATGCTGATCGTGTTTCATCACACAGAGTCAAAATGTGAGTTTGTGGTTGAAGCAGCCGCCTTATAATGTTCTGCTTCTGCGGAGAACAAAGTCCTCAACATTCAGAAACCACACAGCTGATGATTGGCTGTGGAAAGCAAAACCTATTGTCCTCTCTTTTCCCCATGAAAAAAAAAAAAACACACACACACACACACACACCCTGCATCTTCCACAACAACATGAAGGCAGAGTGTTGTCCTGCAGACTCTGGTGTACCACAAGGCTCTGTTCTGGAGCCTCTCATGTTTCCTACAGAGCTGCTGAAACGCAGTGAAATCATCTGTAATGTCACCACTGATCTATAATACACTCTGCATGGATAACATGATAAGAGACTGGACATTAAAGGAGCATTCCACTGATTCATTTTTCCACTTTTATTTCAACAAACCGTTTCTCAAATCTTCCAGGACAATAAAGATTTCACCACACAGAGTCAAAATGTGAGTTCGTGGTTGAAGCAGCCGCCTTATAATGTTCTGCTTCTGCGGCGAACAAAGTCCTCAACATTCAGAAACCACACAGCTGATGATTGGCTGTGGAAAGCAAAACGTTTCCCCACTTAGGGACTATTTTCCCTGGCGGAGGAGGAGGAGGAGGAGGAGGAGGAGGAGGAGGAGGAGGGAGCGTTTCAGTGTGAAAAAGTCCTGAAAAGCCAACAGTGCTGCTGCTTTTAGGAAAACTCATGTGGAGGACTTTATTGGGCTGATGGAAAACTGGAGTGAAGAAAGTGTGAAGGCTCTGAAAGTTCATGTTCATATCGTAGTGGAATGAATGGAGGAAAGGGAGGAGGAGTGATGTGGCAGCTCTGAAACCCCACTGCTCGCTCTGGGAGGAGAGCAGAGGAACGCGATGCAGGAACGAAAAAACACAATAAAATAACTCAAGAAGGAAGAACCAAAGTGACAATTTGGTTTTCAGGAGCTGGAAACACAAATGTGTTCAGCATCAGACTGAACAAAGCTCCGCCTCTACATTCTGTCTGTGTGTGTGTGTGTGTGTGTGTGTGTGTGTGTGTGAGCTGTTTATTCATGACAGCATGTCACACCATTTGCAATTTTCGTTCACATATTTACTGACATGCACTGTGTGTGTGTGTGTGTGTGTGTGTGTGTGTGTGTGTGCGTATAGTTTATTCATGAATGCTCGTCACACACTCTGCATGCTCCTGACGTGCCGTGTGTGTGATTTTATTTATAAATATACAGCATGCTACACATTTATATTGGCATCCCCTCCATGTGTGTGTGTGTGTGTGTATGTGTGTGTGTATGTGTGTGTGTGTGTGTGTGTGTGTGTGTGTGTGTAAATTGTTCATTCATGAGTGTAAGTCACATGTTCACATATTGGAGTGCTGCGTGTGTGTGCAAGCACGAGGACATCGATTGTCACGCGTGAGGTTACTCTCTCTCTCTCTGTGTGTGTGTGTGTGTGTGTGTGTGTGTGTGTGTGTTAATTCACCATGTATCCACTCACCTGCTCCTACGTTAAACCAGTTCATCATCATCGTCCTCCAGCAGGATCAGGAAGTCTAAACTCAGCTCAACTTTTACAGGCTGATGCAAATCTTCCTCAAGCAAAATGTGATATAAATAACAACAACAACAACAACAACAATAATAATAATAATAATAGAGGTTTAACCCTGTTAACCCTGTTAGTCCATTTCAGTGGAGTCAGAGCATTCTTCTGACACATTCACACACACACACACACACACACACACACACACACACACACACACACTGGCGGTGTCCGTTTGGCGCTCCTCATTTCTCCTTCTTCTGTTTGGCGCTGTAGGAATATTCATATTTTTCTTTTTTTCTTTTTTTTCCCCTAGGATGGTGATGGAATGATTCAGGTTGTGTTGCTCGTTGTGCCTCATGGGTTCAGGTTCAGGTTGAGGTCATGGCTTAGAACGAATGTAAGACAATTAGTTTGTTCCGTCGCCGTCCTAGGAAAGGAAAACGTGCGTCCTCTGTGATTCGGTTAATTCAGCATCACGGTGCATTTTTAAGAGAGGGGGTCTTGGTGTTATTGTCATACTGGGATCTGTGACGGATGATTTGACCTCCGGGGGGCGTCCCTGATAAAAACTCCAGCTAAACATCCCGTCACCATGACAGCAGAAGCAGTGTGTTGTGTGTGTGTGTGTTGCTGTGATACACACTGTTTTGTCCTGGTTCTGTGTGTTTCATGTGTTGTTGAGCAGCGTTTCCCCACCGGGATGATAAAGTGCATCAGTCAATAAAGCGACTGTGGGGTGTTAAAAGGTTTTTCCTCGCACTCCGCTCACACAGGACAGGAACGTCCGCCGGGTCTCGGGGCGTCTCATCGTCTCTCTGTCGCCCCCTGCAGGGACGCTGAACCAGAGGAACTGGGGGAAGAGGTTCCCGTCCTGCAACAGCGCCCGGCAGTCTCCGGTGGACATCGACGAGACGTTCACGCAGGTGCGGCTGCAGTACCAGGACCTGCAGCTGGACGGGTTCCAGCGGGACACGGGGGGCGGCGGCACCGTGCACAACGACGGCAGGACGGGTACGAGCCCAAAACGCTTTAACCCTCTCAGGGCGTTAAAGACGCCCAGAGGGAGCCTGATGAGAGGCACGGGTGTTAAAAAATGATGCTTTCCAAGAAACATCAAAGATACATAACTATATACAAACACATAAGGCAGGTAAATAAATAAATAAATATAAATAATTAAAAAAAAAAAAAATAGGCCTACAATGAATTAAAAATAACAAAAAAATATACAAAAAAGAAAAAATGCCTTAAATATAATAAATGAATGGTGTGCCAGTCGCTCTCTCTCCTCTGTCACAGTCAAATAAAGCAGACATGCCAAAAAAAGAAAATCAGAAAAATAAATACTACTACTCCTACTAATGCTACTACTACAATGGATAATAATAATATAATAAATAAATAAAAAACAATAATAATAATCTATGCATTAAAATAAATTAATAAAATAAAATAAAAAAATACAAACATAAAAATAAAATTAAATTAAATTAAAATATTAAATTAAAATAACATAAAATAATATAAAATAAAAAATAGATAAAACGTAGTAGAAATAAAAAAAAAATAAACCAATAAATAAACTAATTAATTAATCAAATGCATTAAAAATAAGATACATAGAAATAAAAATTTAATTGTTTTTCTCCCACATCGTGTCATTTTCTCCATGTTCACAAACTTTTAACTCAAACATTTTTAAATAGCTCTAGTTTTCCCTTTATAGAAGAAGAAGTCGTTTTCTCTCAGGATCTACATGCAGGACTTGGTCTTTTTTTCCCCTCTCTCTTAAACCTGAGAGGGGAGGCGGGTGGCAGCCGAAGCCCAACATCTTAATCTGCACACGGCAGAAAGAAGCTTAACTTTTCCAGCTCAGAGGAAGAAGAGGGTTAATGAGGAAGGCAGGTGAGAGAGGAAAGAGCACGAGGAAGAAGGATGGAGAAAAGAGGAATAATTGAGAGAGACGGAAGCGCGTGGGGATTTCTGTTGAGAGCAAAAGAGAGAAGACGGGATGTCAAAGAGCAAGAAGGAGAGAAGAGACAAAAGAACAAAGAGACAGAATGAAGCGAGAGCTCACTTTCAGTCTGGAGAGGAGTCGCAGCCACGCAGCTATCATCTGCATGTGTGTGTGTGTGTGTGTGTGTGTATGTGTGTCATTAAAGTGAATCTCTTGGCTCCCGTGAAGTCAGAGAGGAAATTGGCTATTAAAAACAGACGAGCTCACTGGCAGTTATTAGTTTCTGTTATATGGATGAAGACGTAGATTATATATAAGGAGAGTGTGTGTGTGTGTGTGTGTGTGTGTCTGTGTGTGTGTGTGTGTGTGAGGTTCACGGCTCATCTTCTTCACTTCTGGATGTAATCATTTCAGAATTGCACTGCTGAACTCACACACACCGTAACAGTTACAAGCTGCACTGACAGAATGATGAATGTGTGTGTGTGTGTGTGTGTGTATGTGTGTGTGTGTGTGTGTGTGTGTGTGTGTGTGTGCGCTGCCTGAGCATGAAAAAAAAAAAAACAGTTTTTGAAGATGAAAGGTAAAGTACTAAAAACATTTGCTTTAAAAAAAAAAAACCTACACGCATGAAGTCTTCGATATTTAATGGTGCAGCCAAATTATGAGTGAAAAGTAAACAAATAACTAACAACAACAACAACAACAATAATAATAATAATAATAATAACAATAATAATAAAAATAAATAAACCTCTATACACCGAGTGAATGAGACAGCTGCTTCCTCCTGTCGGGTTTATCTTTCACTCGGCTCAGTCTGAATATATAGGGAGGTGTTTCCATTTTTTTGTCCTCCCCATTTAAATACAATGAGTGGGGACAGAATAGTGGAAACAGCTGTCAGTAAAGTGCAGCACTAACTATGAGCTCAATGCCAAACACAGAAGTGAATGAACACCTCTGTTACCGTGACAACAAGAGAAGCTGAGCATTACAGGCAGCAGGAGAGGAAACTTTAGGGCTCAACAGCTGGATTAGATTAGACTGGATTATCAGATTGGACAGGTCGCACACACACCGTTTTACAGATGTGACCGCTGTGTGTGTGTGTGTGTGTGTGTTGCAGTGACCATCGGCGTGGACGGCGACTTCTTCGTGAGCGGAGGAGGCCTGAGCTCCAGGTTCCGCGTCGGCACCATCAGCTTCCACTGGGGGCGCTGCAACGCCTCGTCCGAGGGCTCCGAGCACAGCCTGAACGGGATGAAGTTCCCTCTGGAGGTACGACCCCCCTCCCAACCCCCCCATCAAGCTGTCTGTCTGCTCATCTGTTCACCTGTCTCTCTGTTTTTTTGTTTGTTTGTTTGTTTGTTTCAACCAACAACCTCATGTCTTTATTCTAAATCAATTCAGGAATCAAAAAAATCAATTAAATCATTAAAAAATAAGATTCCCATTCCATTTTTCCCACCTTTAATTCCCGCCAATTATATTATGTGAATTATTCTGAAAAACATGCGACTGTCAGCTGTTACATAATCAAACAGATTTTAGATTTAGATTTTTTAGAAGACTTTTTTTTTTTTTTTTTAGAAATCTTCTGTTTGGTGCTTTCTCGGCAAACAAGCTCAAACAGACAAACAATAAATCAATAAAAGGACAAACAAGACAATAAAAGAATGAGTATAAAAATAAATATAAAAACAGCAGCTGTATAAGAACCTCAGATAAAGATCAGAAGATGGGGATTTTTTTCATGAAACGGGCTGGAAAGTGTTTCCTCAAACATTTCTGCAAAATTTAGGATTTTTCTGGTCAAATTTCCATGTTTTGCGCTCAATTTGTTGGAAACTCTATCGCTCTGCTGTCACATGGTGTACCCTCACTGGCCTCCGGGGGGCGCCACACAATGTTTGTTTACTTGTCTGTGCATCAGGCAGAATGTCTCGTCTCATGCTCATCAGACTTTGACTAAACTTTAGGAGCTTTAGGAGACGTCCTAACTTCAGTTTTGGGCTTTTTCACATGACAGCGGCCGGCCTGAGGGGGGCGCTGCAGAGCTCATTTAACTTCCTGCACAGGATCGCTCCTCTCATTCTGTTTTGTCTCGGCTGCCTGGAGCCCAGGAGCAGGAGGTTGTTGCCTCCTTCGTGGTGCTTGTTGTTGACTCCCATGATCCTCTGCTCAGATGCAGATGTTCTGCTACGACCCGGACGCCGTGCGGAGCGTGGAGGAGGCGGCGAGCCACGGCGCCAAGATGGCCGCCCTCGCCGTGCTGTTCGAGGTACGTCAGCCTGCGGAGCCTCGCCGGGTCGCAGCTGCCTCGTGTCTGTCAGGTCCTGACCCTCAGCGGGCGTGGACCTCTCCTCACCTCCTCTCCTCGCATCCTCTCCTTGCAGCCTCTCCTCATATCGTCTCCTTACCTCCTCTCCTCGCATCCTCCTCTCCTTGCCTCCTCTCCTCGCATCCTCTCCTCACATCCTCTCCTCACCTCCTATCCTTGCCTCCTCTCCTCGCATCCTCTCCTCGCATCCTCTCCTCACATCCTCTCCTCGCCTCCTCTCCTCACCTCCTCTCCTCACCTCCTCTCCTCGCATCCTCCTCTTGCCTCCTCTCCTCATATCCTCTCCTCACCTCCTCTCCTCGCATCCTCCTCTCCTTGCCTCCTCTCCTCATATCCTCTCCTTGCCTCCTCTCCTCGCCTCCTTTCCTCGCCTCCTTTCCTTGCCTCCTCTCCTCGCCTCCTAGCCCTGCCCACGGCAGATGGGAGCCGAGGAGGCGACACGACAGAAATTCTTAATGTCCTTTCCTCCCAGCTGCTTGTTTTATTTCCTCGTTGTTGTGAAGGAGCAGGTTGTTATGTTTTGTAGGTTTTTAGGTTGTTATGTTATGTTTTGTAGGTTTTTAGGTTGTTATGTTATGTTATGTAGGTTTTTAGGTTGTTATGTTATGTTTTGTAGGTTTTTAGGTTGTTATGTTATGTTATGTAGGTTTTTAGGTTGTTATGTTATGTTTTGTAGGTTTTTAGGTTGTTATGCTATGTTTTGTAGGTTTTTAGGTTGTTATGTTTTGTAGGTTTTTAGGTTGTTATGTTATGTTATGTAGGTTTTTAGGTTGTTATGTTATGGAGGTTTTTAGGTTGTTATGTTATGTTTTGTAGGTTTTTAGGTTATGTTATGTTTTGTAGGTTTTTAGGTTGTTATGTTATGTTATGTAGGTTTTTAGGTTGTTATGTTATGGTGGTTTTTAGGTTGTTATGTTATGTTTTGTAGGTTTTTAGGTTGTTATGTTATGTTATGTAGGTTTTTAGGTTGTTATGTTATGTTATGTAGGTTTTTAGGTTGTTATGTTATGGTGGTTTTTAGGTTGTTATGTTATGTTTTGTAGGTTTTTAGGTTGTTATGTTATGTTTTGTAGGTTTTTAGGTTGTTATGTTATGTTATGTAGGTTTTTAGGTTGTTATGTAGGTTTTTAGGTTGTTATGTTATGTTATGGAGGTTTTTAGGTTGTTATGTTATGTTATGGAGGTTTTTAGGTTGCTATGAGGCGCTGTGTGAATAAACGTCATGATGATGACGAGGCCTCGCTGTCTTAGAACTTTCACTCAGCTCACCTAATGTTCTGCTGTATTTTTCTCTGTATTGCTGCTAAACGGTTTCACATCATCACAGCGTCACGGAGGCAGCGAGTGCAGCGTCTTTTAGAGAGAAATTATGACGAGCAGACGATCGGAGTGAATTAATGAGCAGCCTCACTTTCATTTTGCGCTCAAATCACACAGCAAACGCTGAACTTCATCCTAAACACTCGTTCCATGAGAACAGAGAGGTGGTTAGTCAGGTTTGAGGCGGGATCTGGGGTGGGTGAACTGGGATGTGCCTGAAATGTGTAAAACCATTAAACGTCCAGCGACCGTCTGAACTGTTTTACCCGAAGCAGCTCACCTGGACTCGTCTCCTGCAGGTGAGCCTGGAGGACAACGACAACCTGAGCAGCATCGTGGAGGCCGTCGGGTCCGTCAGCCGCTTCGGTACATCGCACACACACACACACACACAACCAGAAACAAACAAACAAACAAACAAACAAACAAACAAACAAATAAACAAACAAACATGGCTGCTGTGCCTGTAAAGACGATGTGGCCAAATCACCAGAGGAGACCCTGAAGTGTTTCACTCCTGAGAGAAAATAATACTAATAATACAATATTTTAACAAAGAGAATAATTTAACCCTTTGAACACCCATTTTTTGTTAATTCCCTTAAAATATTTACATTTTATTTTATTTTATTTTTGCATTTTTATTTATTTTTTAAAATATTTATTTAATATTACGTAATATTTTTCATATGTAAAATATTTTCTAGACATTTTGTGTGTGTGTTGATGGAATGTATAGTCTAAAAAAATAACAGGAGTAAAAAAAAAATGTACAGGGCAAAAATAAGAAAAAACTCAAAGAAAATACAATAGAGAAATTATAAAAACATTTTTTTAAAAAATTTGATAATTTTTAAAAATTGTATATATTGTGTATATAAAACAAAAAATTAAATATTGAGTTTTTAATGTTTTTTTTTTTTTTTTTTTTTTTTTTTTTTTTTTTAAATGAGAATCTGCTTCCTAATCCCAAAAATAGCCTCTTCATCAACCACAATAAAAATGTTATTATTAATTTCTGGTTCAGGTTTCAGAGGGTTAAATGGTCTGATAATGTTGTGCTAATGAAGAAATAACTGCTGACTCTGTGTGTGTGTGTGTGTGTGTGTGTGTGTGTGTGTGAGCAGGTAAGCACGGCCCGGTCGAGGCCTTCAGGCTGCGCTCGCTGCTGCCCGACAACACGCAGAAATATTACATCTACAACGGTTCGCTGACGACACCGCCCTGCTCCGAGACGGTGGAGTGGCTCGTCTTCAAACACACTGTGGCCATATCTGAGGCCCAGGTCAGACACACACACACATACACATACACACACACACACACACACACACACACACACACACACACACACACTCACACACACACACACACACACGATTCCCACAAATAAAAAACTGAAGTGAAAACGTCCGTGAGCCTCTGAGTCACGACAACTGAGGATGAAATCAGCTGTTTAACACACGTTCATTATGTAGCAGAGCAACAGAGAGAGGATGAGGTCATGACTGTGTGTGTCTGTGTGTGTGTGTGTGTGCGGCAGGGCATGACATGGGCACATTTTAGCAAACCAAAAATAGAGCAGCGCCGTTTGTGCACGTGTCCTAAATCATGATCAGGCTTTTGAACACACACACACACACACACACACACACATACACACACATACACACACTCCAGTGCTGCATAGAATAGACAGTGCTGTGATTGTTTGACCTGCCAGCTCCTGCTTTCTGTTTATTCTCTCTCTCTCTCTCTCTCTCTCTCTCTCTCTCTCTCTCTCTCTCTCTCTCTCTCTCTCCCTCTCTCTCTCCCCCTCCCTCTCTCTCTCAGCTGGAGGTCTTCTGTGAGGTCATGACCATGGAGCAGGCTGGTTACGTCATGCTGACAGATTACCTGCAGAACAACTTCAGGGAGCAGCAGCAGCAGTTCATGGGTCAGGTGTTCGCCTCGTACACCGGCGTGGAGGAAGTCCCGGCACCCAGTACGGCGCAATGTTTTCATGTTTTAATCAAAATAGAATAGAATAGAATACCTTTATTGTCACTATACACATGTACAATGAGATTAAGAGCAGCTCCTTTTTAGTGCAAACATGTAATAGTAAAGAACAAAAAATAAAAAAGATAAATTACAATATAGATAAAAATAAGTAAAAATAAGTTATATATACATCAAGTAGTTCTATATACAGTAAGGATTTAGTGGTGATATTGCACATTTTAATAGTGTTCACAGTAGGTGATAGTGTTCACAGTAGGTGGTTGTGAGGTAGTCTGGGGGGATTGGGGAGGGTTGGGCTGTGATGTCAGTGCATGTGTGAGTTCAGAGTGGTGATGGCTTTTGGGAAGAAACTGTAAAAGACTAACACCAAATCAAAATCAGTTGTCAAAATCAGCAAAATCAGGTCGGAATGCTTCTCTTCCCTGCTGTTTTTTCATGAAAATGAAATGTGAAAGCCAGAAACACGAGGCAAGCGTTGAATCTCTGGTATTGATCAGCCCCTGCAGATACATGATGGTGTTGTGCTGCAGAACACACACACACACATCACCTCTGCAGGGATCAATGCAGCTCATTAGCACATGTTAAATAAACCCGTCGCTGTTTGTCGCCTCCTCCTCGAGGCTGGCCGAGCCGCGCTCATCAGAAGGTAAACTTTAGGAAGCGCTCGTCTTTACGGAGTCGACCCTGAAGTGGCGCGGGGCACCGGGTTGCCAGGGAACCCGACTTTGTAGTGCGGACCCCCGCCCCGCCGGCGGCACAGGCAATTTATTTTGGAGGTCTTTTTGAAATTGAAATAAAGTATTCAGAAATTCAGAGAGGGACCTTTCTGCCTTTAATGAATTCACACACACACACACACACACACAGTCATTACCACGCTCCCTTTTGATTTATTTCATTTCCCTCACTACATCACAGATCTTGATGTTAATCTGCCGTATGCCTCCATGACAGATTTCTCTGATTTGTTTTATTTATCATTTCAGTATTTTCCATGTGCCTCTAAGTTTTATCACTGTGCCTCCAAACTTAACCAAAAAAAAACAAAACAAAACAAAAAAATCAGGTAAAGAAGGGAGGAAAAGT
This sequence comes from Myripristis murdjan, assembly GCF_902150065.1. Taxonomy (NCBI): domain Eukaryota; kingdom Metazoa; phylum Chordata; class Actinopteri; order Holocentriformes; family Holocentridae; genus Myripristis; species Myripristis murdjan. The sequence continues at coordinate 26,397,397 of NC_044002.1, read as the reverse complement.
GTTAACAGGAACAAATATTTCATCAGCAGCTGGTGATGAACACAACTCCAACATCTGAAAGGCTTTAGATGTTATAACAAATAACAAATAATTATTATAAACTCAGAAGACGATGCAGTTTTGTTTTCATCGCACGAAACTCACTTCCTGTTCAGTTCATTAAGCATCACTGGCATCAAGTACAGTTTTTCATCTTTAACAATAACAATAAGTCATAAGTGTCTTTATTTAAACAGCACCTTAAAACGCAACAAAACTGTCAGACATCAAAATAAAGTTAAAAACAAATTAACACATTAAAATTAAAACAAGCTGCACAACATCCTATAACAAAATGGAGCAAACCAAACCAAGTTTAAAAAAAAAAAAAAAAAATTGCGGCATTAATAAAATGAGTTTAAAAGCATCAGAATAACATGAATAATGCTAATAACGACGATGATACAAGAATAACAGTCATACTAACATCAGTAACAATTTATGAGAAATAAATTTAATTTAAATTAATTTATGTAACTTATAAAGAGATGAATGTAATTTTTTATCATGTAATAAAAATACATACATAAATAAATACATAAGTTAAGGTACTGATAAAGTGTGTTTGTCCATCGCAGCCTGCAGCTCGGAGCCGGAGAACGTCCAGGCCGACGCCCAGAACGACACGACCATCGTGGTGACGTGGGAGCGCCCCCGTGTGGTCTACGACACCACCATCGACTGGTACACCGTCACCTACCAGCGGCTGCAGGGCCGCACGCCGAGACACGAGTACCGCACCGACGGCGACCAGGACGTGGTACGAGGCCGCCGCACTCACCCTAACCCTAACCCAGCACAGCACAACCACAGAACCACAACCTGTAGCTGAGCATTATCAACGCAGTAACCATCACCTGCCTAGGGGGCGCCGGTGAGCGTCCACCTCAGGCATAATACCCTGTATCTACAGGCCGACCCTGAATCCTTTCAAATCACAGATGATTTTGTCTCATGGAATCAAAAATAACCAGATGAGTGATGTTTTGCTTAACCTTAACCTCTGCAGAGGTTAAGGTTAAGTTAAATATAAGTTTAATATTAAGTTTAATATTAAGTTAAATCTGTAAACGATTGTTGAACGTTGTTAGAAAAGACGAACAAAGCCTGAACCCACCGAAGCATCGAGCAAATCCAAAAGCTGCTGGGGAAGTCTGAGGGCTTCCTGTTACAAGAATAAAAGTCATGACTTAGCCTGGATTATATTTATATTATATTTGTATTTCCAGCAGTTTCCCAGCAGGTGGCGCCACTTTGTGCAGTTTTATTCTGATTAAAAGGTGTGTAAACACGCCTGATCAGATCACTTTATTCAGTCTCCATGGAAACAGTGAAGCTGGAATCTCCAATCAGGATGATTTCAATCTGGTTGAAGAACTGTAGTCGGTGTAAGTGCAGCTGCTGATGGTCGGCTGAGCAGGCACTGAGGTTAGCTCGCTAACACGCTAGCATCATCTAAACACAAAATCAATCAGATGGATCAGGGATGAAAACATCAGCTTTTCAGTCAGAAACAACAGAAATTTAAAAAGTCCAGTCACTTTTTTCCTGAAGCTGTTCGAGTAACATTTTCAAACACAGTCACATGGTCACATGTCGCCGCAGAGGACCTCCAACATGGCTGCCGGAGCGTGTGTATACACCTCCACCCGTCCACACTGCCGGCCCTGTAATCAATAAACCTCTCTGATCGGCCATAAGTGTCACTGTGAAAGCAGCTGAATGATTGATTGATATTGAAGATCGATCTGGGCCTCTGATGGGTCGCCTGACGTGACCGCACATATGTGTGTGTACGTTAAAACTGTGTGTATGTGGGCACGTGTTCAAGTGTGTGTGTGTGTGTGTGTGTGTGTGTGTGTGTGTATTTTTGAGTGTGTGCATGTGCCTGCCCCTGCATGTGTGTGTGGATCAATAGCGACACCAAGCTAACGTGGTGTTGCGATGACAGAACTATAATGGTGTGTTTATGCAGCATTACGATGAAGAACCACTGAAATAACACCTGAGAGCGAGTCATGAGAAATTAAAAATAAATAAAACAAAAAATATCTGTGAAAATAATTAAGACCAGGCAAAACAATTACACGTTTTCCAAAGAAACATGTCACCTCGTTATGTTTTATGTGCCCGACTGAAGCTGGTAGTTACTAATTTAATGTTGATTTAACTTTAATTCAACACACAGGTCATGATTTTTTTGTTTGTAAGATTTTTTAGTCAGTGAGGTAACTGATCGTCTGGCCTCGTCCCGCAGGGCGCCATCATCTCCAGCCTCCTGGCCAACAGCAGCTACGTGGTTCAGGTGGTGGCGGTTTGCACCAACGGACTCACGGGACGATGGAGCGACCAGATCATCGTGGACATGCCGCTGGAAGACCCTGGTACACACAAACACAAACACACACTGATGAGCCCATACTTTAATTTTTCTGTTCACTACAATCCAGAGTTTCTCTTTCTTCTCTACAGAAAGTGATTCGGATCCGGACGCCGACTCACCCGAGGCGGAGGTCAACCAGGAGGTCTGTATCTGCATCTCTACGTTTCGGCGTTTGTTCTCCTAAGTTATTCCACAGTGCTGCAGGATGCCCTGGATGTAATCATATCAGCGAAGCTAATAATCATGCAGATTGTTGTAGTTATGCCCAAAGAGGTTTGCCACAGAACATTTGGAGAGCGGTGCTAGAGGTTTCTAGGGACAAGCCATTGTGTTGGTGGAGGAATGACAACAACAACAAAAAAAGGCCATCATGTTTTCCTCCCTGACCAAACAAGCCTTCACTCTCCTAAAGGCGCATTCAGGACTATGACGAGGAATCAGATTGGTCAGTTTGTTGGGACGTGGAGGCTTGAAGTGAAGTCCTCACCTTTCTTGAGTTTGGCTCCTGAAGACCACAGGACTCTGCAGGCAACACCACGGCGAAGAGGAAACCACCTGTTTCTGTGCAGTGGTGGCATCTTCGGATCAGACTGGACGAGCTGTTTGGACGTAGATAAAAAATGTCTTCAGTCCAAGAAGCAAAGTTCACTGAATAGATTGAATTTGCTCCTGGATTTGCTCAGATTCTATGATTAAAGAGTTCAGGGAGGGAGAGGCAATAATATGAAAGTCTTTCTGTTTGGCTCTCATCACATTGTGCTCATCGTGATGTGAGCCAAATAAACAGGTGAAGTGTGTGAGTATTTTGACCTCCTTGACTTGAAAATTTTGGATGCGCTACCTTTTCATATTTTTTGAACATGCCCGTTGGATTTGGGGTTTAGCACTCCACCGAGAAACATATTGTTGAAGCGCAACCCTCCATTTTTCATGATAATCTTTCTGTTTGTTGTTGCTCCTGCAGCTGGCGGGTCTGGCAAACATCTCATGAACTCCTCACTGAACCGCTTTCATTTTCCACTGCAGGCTTCATCCAAGGCCGGATGGGCAAGGAGTCAGAACCAGGTGGATTTGGATCCAGAGGACCAGAGTCCAGTGGAGGAGATTCCACCAGAGCAGACCAGGGTTTACCAGAACCATCCCACAGACCATGAGAACCAGGCCAGAGACCAGACCCAACCAAACCAGAACCCGATGCTTTGGTTCAGCACCGGCTCTACCCCGAAGGCTTCCTCTGAGTTTGCCGTTGTGGCAGAAACCCGCCTCGAGCAGAACACGAGGAGGAAACCGGACCACAGCGGCTCCAAACCCGATGATCAGATCAGTTTGGACCAGAATTGGATCGATGAGAACCAGAGGATCCCGCCACACCGCCCGTTCACCAGCGCCGCCTCCGACGGCAACAGTGCGATCTGGGTCACCATGCCATCCGAGCAGCCGGGCTTCCTGTTTCCGGTTGCCCAAACAACCGGCCTGCCATCGAACCGCCGGCAAATCACAGAAGAGGCCTCGCTGTCGGTGCTGCCACACCAGGTAGTTGGTAAAACACATCGTCCTCTCTTTGTATTCATATTTATATTGTATATATATATCAGTATTTAGTATCCCATTTAGCCTAAATCACAATTAAATCACCTTAATTAAACACCTCAAATGACAGATTTACAGAAAGGAAGTTAAATGAAGGAGTGCTTGTCGTGTGTCCCAAAATGAAGAGTCAGGTCACGGTTTTTAAAAATAATTCCTGATCTGAACATGCTTTGTGTTGTTCAACTCATTTTTCACATTAATGGTAAAACACCAGCATGTCACAATAACTAGGCCTATTAGATCAGTGCCAATGCCAGGTTGTTTTCCTTATATTTTTTGTGATCTCGCCCTGAAAAGCCTGGATTTTTTTTTCTTAAAGATGAAAGTCAGTTTACAGTGCATTGGTCAAGCTATGAACACTGTCCTGACAAGACCATCCTGGTTTGGTGGACACAGCAGGAAGCCGAAAGTCCTGACAAATCTAGCTCAGCAGAGAAACCACAGCCTCCACTTTACCTCCTGCTGAGATACAGGAGGATGAGGAGGTGGGGAAAGAAATGATCTCAAGCTGATGGCAGAGTGATGAGGGTTAAGATCCATCAGAGGACCATCAGAGGAGCTTGACCCAGAGCACTTGAGACTTGGCTTACCTCGTTATTTAGCAGACGTGTGTTGCCTTTTCTCCATCCAGACGAGGGGTGACGGCTCGCCTGACGAAGCTGCTGAGATCGACCTCCCCGCTCCGCCGTCAGACCTCCTCACGCCTCCTCTGGACGACTTCCAGGTCACGGATGTCTTCTATGAGGACGTGGGCAGCAATGCTCTGCAGGAAACCTCCACCGCTGTGACCGCTGCTGCTGCACCAGGTCAGATTTGATTTAAAAGACTTGTTTCTGAAGCTACACTAAACAAATGTGAAACAGATAAAGTTACTGCTGCTGCTGTTAGCGCTAATGTGCCAGGGCAGAATTTAAGTTCAGAAATGTTCAAATAAGTGCTGCCACTAAATATTCTTCCATTATCATGAAGGTGTCACCCTTTCAGATCAGGCGTTCACAGTGAATTCTTGCTGATTCTTGTCCCAGAGAGGAAGATCATGTCTCATCCAATCATCTGATGTTTTCACATCACGTTACATCCGGTCACATTACTGTGTGTCATGTTACATCACATCCTTATTGGCATTTCGTCCCTCAGGTAAAGAAATGGATGAAGAGTCCCTTCTGTCCACGGCCGAGGCCCCGGTGACCAAACCCCTCCTCATGTCCGTCTCCTCCATCCCCTGGATCAGGGAGAGAACCGCAACTTCCAGCAACACCCTCGCTGAGGCTGCCTACAAGTCAACCACCAGCGCCTCCCTCGTCAGGCTGCTGATGCACACCACCCAGCCGATGTTCAGCGGTAGGAGCAAAACCTCAAACCACACAAACAGCACCTTTTCCCTTTTTCAGGTACAGGATGCATCAGGGAGGCTTTGATTGTAGTGCGATTGATAACTGGACCAGGGGTTTTCAAAGTCTGAGGCTGTGGGCCTTATCTGGAACAAAGCTTAGAAAATCTCTTAAATCTCTTCAAACGCCTGACCTGAGCAAATTCACTTGATTTTTTTTTTCCAAAAACATAGAAAAAAAGTTGATTGGCAAATTAGCAAGAAATGGCCCAGAAATCAGTGAGAAATCACAAAATCATTAGTTTAAAAAAAAAAAAAAAAAAAAAAAAAAAAAACGGAAAATTAGCCAAAAGTAATGAGAAAAAATAATGAGAAAACTTTTAAAAATAAAATTAAGAAAAATAAACAAAATACAACAATGTATACATATATATATATATATATATATATAATTGTAAACACTTCTTTAAACAGATAGCTATATTTCTAATTATTATAATTACATATCCTATTTAAAATTAAGAAAAGAAAAAAAAGAAAAACATAATACTTTTTTTTTAATTACATCTCAAAATTATTCTGTCAGTGTTTTACTCCCTGATGTGTCGTGTACTTACACAGCAGGGCTGCACAATTTATAGAAAACGTATGGAAATTATAATATGGATAAGTGCAATAACCCAATCACAGCAGCTGCCATTTGTATGATAAAGGTTAAATGTGACAGTACAGCATTATGAATGAAGTATTGTGGAGCTGCAGAGTCGCCCTGGCCTAAAAACCGTATTCTCCATGATGGTTTGGTGTAGACAAAATCACATCAGACTCATTTTACTAGTTTTTTTTTTTTCAGTCACAGTGACAATTATAATGCAATATCCATCAAAATAATCACAATAACATTTTTTTAGCATATCGTGCAGCCCTAGTGACCATCACTGACTGTCATGCATCGTTAATCCTCCAGTGGGTGTTTTGGACGACGTGTATTGCCTCTAAGGTCTATTAACCTGCAGCATGTACGGTAAATATCCAGTTCCAGTTGTAAAATGGACGGGTATTTACAAGATGATGGTTTCAACACAACAGAAACATGGCAGAAATGGGTTCTGGTGGTGGGAACGCAGCTGGGATTTAATGGTAGTGGATGGTTGCCTCTCTGCTCTAATTGCCCACTTCTCCTCGGCTAATCATCGCTGTTCTCTGTAATTATGGTGGCGTGTTGCCTGATGGCATCGGGCTGATAATTCCAGCGGTGGTGGCTGAGATGGCGACGGTGAGGGAAAGATTTAGGTGGCTTTGATGCTCGGTGGTCATGATTGGATCGACGGAGGGGTTCCTGCTCTCGTGGCTCAGGCTAATTTGCACTTCAGAGGTGAAGCTTGCTTGACTTTTCTTCATCATCCAGCAGCTCTACATGAGGGCACATTTTTTTTCTTACCTTTCTATCAATCTTCCACTTGTATCCATGTGTGATTTTGCATCTTCTTCTGGGCCTCCCCTACCTTACTGATTCTGCATTCTCATTTGCAGCTCAACATTGCTCTCTGGTGGTTGTTTTGTATATTTTCTCCTGCTTCCACTTCTTCTCAACCTGAGGACTCTGCATCCTTGTGTTGTCAGGTAGCGAGCTTGATTTCAACTCATGTGCTTCCCAATAAAAACCCAATAGATACACCCTCTCTTCTTGTATCCTCTCTTTCTTCTGGTGTGGGGACCGGGTTAGATAACTTTATCTTTGCAGAGGCCGGTTCTTCTGTCCATTTTCTGTCGTCATTAACTAAACTCAAAATAATTTGGGACAAGTAGAGGCCCGAAATTGACAAAGTATGGAAAAAACAAAGTAATAGAAGTATGTCGTGTTCACTTAGAAACATTCGTCTTCCATTCAGGTACACGCTTCTATCACAATGAGCCTGGACCCTCGAGCAGGTCTGCCTCAGGCTGTGTAAAGAACTAGAATGTGCCAAAAAAAAAAAAAAAAAAAAACTATAACCCTCTGATCACCACACCCCTCATTAAGGAGAAAGTATTTACAGGGTTTTTGGCACATTGCAACTCTTTACCCTGCCTGAGGTAGATCTGTAAAAGGGGCAAAAGTTTGTACCTGAATTCTACGTGGCTTCTTGAAGATGTATCTCAGCCAGCTGTTTCTAAATGAACAGAACACGCTTCCATTGAATTGAAGTTTTTTTTTGTTTTGTTTTGTTTTGTTTTCTTCACATACTAGGAGGCTCTGCCCTTGTTTTGTTGCATATCATTAAGGAATATTTCAATGTTTTGGGCAAAATCCTCTTTCCCCAACTTCCCCAGCTGAAACCAGATGTCGGACACCATTTTCTCCTCGGTATGTCCAGTGGCTCAGTTCCTATGGGTAGCATTTCCAATTAGCTTAGCATAAAGACTTGAGTCATTAGCTTCATTAGCCTTTATTTCAAATCCACGATCCACTGTGTAAATCAGACAGCTTCAGGGCTATTTTTTTCCACTTTGAAAGAGCCAGGCTAACAACTCCCATACCCTTAAAGCCTTTATGCTATGATAGGAACTGAACCACTGGACTTACAGAGGTGGAAATGGTATCAAACATCTATGTAAAAGGGGGATTTTTCCCAGAACATTGGAGTATTCCCTTAACTAACGTAATTTGAGGACAGCATCCAGCATCTGAAGAGTTAGAGTAAAATTTTAAAAGTTACACATCACATAGTCTGTTGTCCCGGACAACACTCACCGAAAGTTAGAAAACAGCTCGTCCTTTGGAGGATGTGAACAGTTTGTTTCAGTTTGTTGCTGTGGCTTTTCTTCCAGACAAATCACTCTCACTCAGGTTCGAGAAGTCCACCAAATACCGCTCCTCTGACTTAACCGAGACAACAGTCAGCCACGCAAACCCTGCCGTCTCGATCCCAGAGGGAGGATTCTCTGCCAAAGGACATTTATTCAGCGGCACATCGCCATCAGTCACTGCCTTTAATGACTATACCAGCAGGCTTCATCCTTCAGCCACCTTCCCTGAAGACGGGAGAGGTGGTGCCACCGAGTCCACTGAGGATCACTCAACCGCCCATCTCCAAACTGTTTTTAAAGACATGAAAGGACACCCTCAAATCTCAAAACCTTTTGATCCTGAGGTCGACGGAAGCACCGAGGACCCTCCTTCCCCCGTGTCTGATTATGTCCTCGGAGCTGTAAAGTTCTCAAAAAGAAACTCTGGTGCAACAAATACCACAAACGCTCCTCTAACTCAAAAGCATGGCAGTTCTCAAGATGGTCCGACCATCTTGTCAAACTCCTGTAGTGCCGGTACAGAAGAGGAACCCACCTCAGTCCAATCTTTCTCCACCCTTAGGAGTTTTTTAAATCCCCTAGACCTCCCTCTTACCCATAATTCAGAGGAAACCAGTGAAGACAAACCAATAGACGGCAGCGGGTCGGGCTCTGGACTTTACAGCTTTGGTCAGGACGAAGTCATCACCGTGACAATCAGTACTGACCTTTCTGCTATCACAAGTTCAGCTGTTGTCTCAGAACTGGGTAAAACAGAGCAAAGAAGAAGAGAGACAGAAAGTGATATGAGTGAAGCAGGAACAGATGGCACAGGATGCAAAGTGGGTGGCGAGAAAGAGTCCAAAATGGAGATGGACAGCAAGACAGAGGGGATTGCGAGCAAGTCAGGTAGCAAGGAGGAACAAACAGGTGGTACCGGGAATAAGACTTTAGGGCCAGTAGAAGATGAGATGGATAACGTTGCCAGACAAGATGACAGAAAGAAGGAAGTGGAGAGAGAAACCAGGACTGAGACTGAATCAAACACGAAGACGTACACCGAGACTGGAAGACGGTCCGAAATCGAATCAAGCAGCGACTCTCAAGAACTTTCCGCCAGTGATCATGTTGAGAGGAAAACCTCGAAATCTCCCTCCACTGATGAGACCAGGAATCTCATCCTCCTCAAGGCAGAGAGAGTCGAGAGCGTCGGCGGGCTTTTCAGCTGGCAGGAGGACGCCAGCGGCTCTGGAGACGGCGGTGAGGACGGGAAGAACGGCGGGGAAGGAAACTTAAAGAGAGCTCACAATGGGATCTTTGATGGTCTGCGAAAGGGAAACACAGAGATAGCTGGTGAGGGTGAAGAGGACATGGGAGCTGTCGGTGAAAAGGGAAGCGGTGATAGAATTGAAGGAGATAACAAAGATGGAGTCATCGGTATGGGTTTATCAATGGTAGAGCTGGATGTCCCAGTAGATTTTGGGCGCAGCGAAGAAGATAGCGATGGAGGAGGTGACGGAAACGATGAAGAAGAGCAAGATGGATCTAAAGAAAGTCTTGACAGTCTAGTTATCGCAGGTAGTTTTACCATAATGCCAAGTGCCCCGCCTCTCAAAGACAAAAGCACAGGAGGCGGCAATGGTGAAGAAATCGGAGGCTGTAAGAGTGAAGAAGATGACGAAGGAGACGCTAACGAGGATCGAGAGCGAGGCGGCGACGAGGGTTTGCCGCAGCTTTCCGAAGCGGCCGGGAGGTTTGACAGGGGAAGTCCGGCGTTGGGGCGTCTTGACCCTCTGCTCAGACTGACGGACGCCAACAACAACACTGAGGGGCCAAAGGAAGGTAACGTTTTCAGCAACGCAGATACTCTCAGATTTACCAGGCGTGTGACTCCATATTCAGTCCCAAAGTTTTCCTCTAAAGTTCAGAGTTTGAGCTTTTTCTCAACTGTGACAAAATCAGACTAGAAGATTTGAGTTCCTCTGATATGTTGTCATGAATACAGATGAACTATCACAGTTAATCAGACTGGTAAGACTTTCAGACTGAATGCGTTGGGTTATTCCTTTAAAAGGTGACATGTTGCTTGTAGCTACATAGTAACATCCATGCAACAGGGTTCATGGGAAATGCAAAACTGATGAACATCAAATGCTGCTCAAAGAACCTTTAAAACCCCGCTCTCTTTTTTTTCCTCTGCCAGATTTTTCTTCACTTAATTTTTCATCTCTGTTGCTAAGCGCTCGTCACTGTGCTGCTGCTGCTCCGCCCCTCCTAGAGATCACCTGTCAATCACAGAAGTGGGCGTGGATTTCCTGTCGGTGGAGTTTGAGTTCCTCTCTTTTCTTTGTCTGTCCAGCCAAGCTGCTACCATGCTAACCACCCAGTCCTCCTCCTTCTTCTTCTTCTTCTTCTTCTTCTTCTTCTTCTTCTTCTTCTTCAATGTTAATTGCAAACAAACTGGAAAGAGCCACCAGACACCACAGAGCGTTTATTGATATCGGCTTACATATCAGCCAAATAGAGCTGAACAGATATTTATAGGAGAATGTTACACTTTTTTTGACATTTCTCTTTCTCTCTCTCTCTCTCTCTCTCCCTCTCTCTCTCTCTCTCTCTCTCTCTCCCTCAGATGGAGGTAACAGCAGTCATGAGTCTCGGGTCGGGATGGTCGGAGGTGTGGAGAGAGAGAAGAGGACGGTCGTCCCTCTGGCCGTCGTCTCGTCCCTCACCATCCTCTGTCTGCTCGTACTGGTGGGCATACTCATCTACTGGAGGTACACACACACACACACACACACACACACACACACACACACACACACACACAGTTATGGTCTGTGCTGTTTTGGTTGGACTTGTGATGTCGGTGCGTTACAGAAACTGTTTCCAGACGGCGAATTTCTACCCAGAGGACACCGTGTCGCCTAAAGTCATATCAGCTCCGTCTACGCCGCTGCTGCTCGCCACAGGTAACACACACACACACACACACACACACACACACACACACACATACCTAAAAAACATAGGAAAAGTGGCTCTCTAAGACTTTTTGGTCTAGGACAGCAAACGTTTTCCAACTTACCTGCCAATGTCCAGAGCCGAAGTTTTGCCCTCTAATAGTGGGGAAAAAAAAAAAAAAAAAAAAAAATTGATTGATTGATTTCTCCTCTTGGTGAACTGTGTTTTTTTTTTTGTTTGTTTGTTTTTTTTTTTGAGGAAAAAATAAGTTCTGCAACTGATCATGAAATAATGTTTGAATACTGCAGTTTGTCAAAAAGCTCACCACGGTGTTGTAAAAATGATCCCAAGTGGCTAAATGACAAATTACTTCAAAAATATAACAACCATTCATGCAATAAATGATCAAATAATATCAAAATGTCTTCAGACAAATACTGTAACGGTTAAACAAGTAAACAACTGTGAATGTGTTTCATTGAAAATAATAATTTATTACATTATAAAGACACAAATATTAGTATTATTTTTTTTTTATTGTTTAAAGATGACAAGATGAGGTTAGCAGAAGCCTTTTACAGTTTCTTCTTTCATCTCTTTGTTCTCCATTTCTGATTTTAATTTCCAGTACTTTTTATCTTTTTCTTTTTTTATTCTCTTAATTTTATTTACCTTGACCCTAACTTGTTTTTTTCTCATACCGTGAAGATTTTGTAGCATCCCGTCTTGATCATTAGCTCAGGTTTTACTGTGTCTCTGACTCGGTGGGATGTTTTGTGGCATTTCGACGGTCAGTGTTACAGCAGCAGGTGTGACTCAGCCTCGTGCAGCAGGTGTTTGTTTCAGTTTAAAGTGTAAAGTGACTCTGGCCTCCTGTCACTGTGCTGCAGACGGCCACGACCCGCTGACGCTCAAGCAGTTTGTGAAGCACGTCATGGAGCTGCACGCCACCAACACCTTCTGCAAGGAGTTCGAGGTACGAGGCCGCAGACGCCACACCCCCGAAACCACCAGGCTCCAGAGTCTGCAGGTTTCCAACAGCCAAACAAACAAACAAACAAACAAACAAACTGCAACTGCTCTTTTTCACTTGTCAGCAACAAGAAATTAGATTAAAAAATAAAATAAAAGAAAGAAAGAAATCAGCAGCTGTGTCGTCTGGTCTCCTGGGTGTGATGTGAGACACTGATGTGGAGACTTCACCCCCATGTGGACTCAGATCACACCCAGGGAGCTACACAGCACACACACACACACACACACACACACACTCAGGTCTGGGCTGAACAGAGGCCAGCAGACTGCAGCAGGCTGGGTTCAGTGTGATCCGTGTGGCTGAACCCGGTACGTGCTGTGCAGCTTTTCATTTGGGCTCAGCCTCTGTGGCAGCTTGTCTCTGCTCGCTCTGGTTGGAGGAACTTAATGAGTGCGTTTATTCGCTCATCAGCATTCAGGGAGCGAGCCTCGACGTGGCTGCACGAGGCATTTACATGCAATAATTAGAAACTGTTTTGTGTTTTTTTTTTTCATGTACTTGGATACGCAGACATGGTGCAGTTTCCACCTCTGGTGCTGTGGACGTGCAGGTGGTCTCCTTCATTCCCCTGCACTCAAACACATGCAACTCCATGGAAACAGCACCATCCAAACCCATTAATAACAGAAATATGGGAGCAGCTTCCCAGACAGGGATTAGGACTCATCACAGATATGAGTGCCTGTAATTTACTCTGGAATAACTCTTGTTCACTCTCCAGATTATTTCTGGGATTGAAGAACGTTCTTTATTTATCTTTAATCTGGACTGAAAAGAGCTGAGAGCTGAGACCACCAAATGAAAATCCTTTAACCGAGTGCAGCTGCTGTGTTTTAGAGATAAACAGTAAGCAAACTCACTCGATTTCTACCAAAAACACCGGAGAAAAGAGTGATAATCAAATGTTGTGTTTTTGTTTGTTTGTTCTTTTTTGTTTTGATTTGTTTTTTGAATTACAAAAAATATATATACATTATTACTGTAGACTGAAATGCTCTTTTACTCTTTTACTCTGTTAATGTAGATGGAGATGATGTGATTTCCAGGGCAGAGTTTAGTTTTGGAGTAAAAGGTTTAAATCAGAAACCAGCATATCTGAGCTGTGCATGTTCATGATATCAGTGTGTATCTGGTATTTACATGCACCAGCTCACACCAGGACGATGTGAATATCCCAAATATGAGCAGCATATTGATGTGCAGGTAAACGCACTCACTGAGAAACGCTCCCTCCAGACGGTTTAACCTGTGCAGACCTCACCTGGTTTACACGCTGCAGCTGTGTGGCCGGCAGTGAAAGAATCATTTATTTTTAGTTCCTGTGTAGATCGAGCTGCAGGGTCCCATCTGTCACAGCTCCTTAACGCTCCTCCATGCCTGTTAACATCACGAGCTTCAGAGCAGCCGAGACGTTAACATCCACACACGACCAGGACGGCAGCAGGAGGTTCACTGAGCAGCGCCGAGTCACCTGGCTGCCACGTTCACCTGGCAGCTCCGCAGACTAACACCTAAAACCTAAAACCTAAAACCTTCCCCAAACCTGTGCCGAACCTGGGAATACTGAAAACTACGAGTCACAAGGCTCCCAAGGTTGTTAAAAATCGGTCTCTACTCGTAATGAAATGTCAAATAAATGTCTTATGGCTAGCAGAGGCCAGCATGAACCTCCTGGGCTGCCGTACCTGCACAGTTAAAAACACCAAAAAACAAAAAAAAAAGATTGAGATGATGGTGTTTTCATTTAAGACGAGTGGATAGAAGAAATGGGCGTGGCCATGTGTCACCATGGAGGGAAAAAATGAAGTGGGTGTGGCCTTGGGGTGGAGTGGGTGTGGCCTAACCAGTGTGAAAGGTTAAAATGTTGTTGTTTCTGAGGGCGGGGTAAACCTTGTGTCAAATGTGGTGTGAAGCTGAACCACCGGAAAGTTCTGTGGCTTTTTGTGGAAGGCCACGCCCACCGCCACGCCCCCTTGTGCCACGCCCGGCCTCCTCACCAAATTTGCATCCATTTGGAAGTCAGACAGTCTGAAAGCTTAGATGATTTAGACGGGAAATGTGTGTATTTCCCCACGTGGCGCCACCTCTCTGTGTGTGTATCTGAACCCCATGAGTCCTGTACCTGCACTGACTCCTCTGTCTGTCTGTCTGTCTGTCTGTCTGTCTGTCTGTCATCCTGAACCCCCCCACCCCCCTTCATCTCCTCCACCTCCACCACCATCGCCGTGCTTTCTGCATCCTCACCTCCCTCCATTAGATTGTCAAAGAGTCCTACGAGGTAAGACACCTAACACCCCCCACCCCCGCCTCCGGTTTCGGGCTGCAGCTGCAGAGGTGTTTGTTTATTTCTTAAGAGAGTTTTGTTTTGTTTTGTTTTGTTTTGTTTTGTTTATTCAAATCAGAATCAGAAATCCGTCATTATTGATCCCCGAGTGGGAAACTGGATCAGTTGCAGTTGCTCAGATTCTCAAGAGAAGAATTAAATGATAAGATTTAAGATCACTGAGTGCATGCCGTCATGCAGTACCATTAAAATCCATAAATACACAAAAAATGAGTAATGAGGAAACAAACAAACAACAGAACTCCAATATAAAACAGTTACATTCAAAATGGGAGCAGTTTGTAATCGTAGTTTTCTATGAACGTGTAGGTACAGATGTGTTTTAACGCATTTAAAACTGAATTACAGCCCAGTGAAACAGTTTTTAAGCCTTTTTTCCATCGTAGTTTTTCTTTAATTTTTTTTACATGTTTTGTCAGAAAGGCATGCGAGCCCCTCTGCAGCTGCTCTGGCCCGGTGGTATCGATGCTCCCTTGTTGCATGATGAAGTGTTTAAGGTGGACAAACTTGTGATTTTACATCTGCAGAGTCGCCTCTCCTCCCCACATCTGTTTAAAACCTGACGCTTGTCGGTTTCCTGACAACAACAAACACAGTTTCACTTTTTATTTCCTGACATGTGAAGGCGACCTCAGAGATTTGTGTGAACTTTAGACTCAGTCAGACCAAACCGATCCAGCGAAGAGGCTGTGTGAGGTGTCGGGGGGGAGAACAGAGAAATGTTGTTGTTGCATTGCAAGGTTTGTATCTATTGTTTATTGATGGGAAAGCCCCTTGAGATGAATCATCTTGTTTTCGAGGGGGTCCCCCAAGTTTGTGTGTGTGTGTGTCTAAATTTGGGTGTGTGCACGTGCTGACGGTGCCTTGTGTTGCAGGAGGTTCAGGCGTGCACGGTGGACATGGGCATCACCACCGACAGCTCCAACCACCCCGACAACAAGAGCAAGAACCGCTACATCAACATCCTGGCCTGTACGTCCACACTCACACCCAGACCCTCCCCCACACACACACACCCCCCAGGCACCCCCGTCTCAGACCAGCCTGTCCTACCCAGACACCCCCTCAGACCACCCTACCCATCCTGAAAGTCTCTGTTCCAGCTCTACTTGCACACCTGATCCAGTTAAGGGCTTCAAGCTGATTGGCTGATACAGATCTACCTGGGCGGGGCTTGCAGAGATGGGAAGGAAGGAAGACAGTTCACTCACAATATTGCAGCACCAAAACTTAAATTTGGTTGATTGTATTTTTTTTCCCACCAATCAGAGTCCATGAGTTTTATTTGTTTGAGCAACAGATATAAATTTATATATATATACAAGATACAAGATATTATATATACAAGATATAAATAAAAATAAAAAAAAAATGAAAAGATTATAAAAAACATAAAATAACAGAAGTAGTTGGTAATAATAAGTTAATTAAACAGAAGTAAAATAATACAAATACACCATGCTCACAACTTCCTGCATGAGCCCTCACCTGGATCAGGTGTTTGGAAAGAGCAGGGCAGGAACACAGACCTGCAGGACAGGAAGTCGCTGAGGGCTGGTGGGGCTGACATTTCCTGTTTTACAAACTGATTTAAGAAAAGTGCAGACGCTCATGAGCCTCGTTCCTCCGCAGACGACCACAGCCGAGTGAAGCTGTGCCACAGCCTGGACCGGGACGGCGCCGCCGCCGACTACATCAACGCCAACTTTGTAGACGTAAGTGACGCTTGTAGTTCTACTTCTACTGCAGTCAGATACCAGCAGAGGACCAGTACTTCTACTTCTACTGCAGTCAGATACCAGCAGAGGAACAGTACTTCTACTTCTACTGCAGTCACATACCAGCAGAGGAACAGTACTTCTACTTCTACTGCAGTCACATACCAGCAGTAGTACTTCTGCAGTGTTACTGTGTTTGTTGGCTCATGGTTTGCCTCTCGGCTCCTCTGCAGGGCTACGAGCGAACGAGGGCGTACATCGCAGCTCAGGGTCCGCTGCGAGCCGGGCGGGAAGACTTCTGGAGGATGATCTGGCAGCAGAACGTCGGCGTCATCATCATGATCACCAACCTGAAGGAGAAAGGACGGGTAGGCGGTCGCACTCGTACTTTTTAGAGGCCAAGAGCTGCCCTCCAGTGTGAAGGTTGGAAATGTGATTTGGGGTTTATGAAAAAATACCTCTGGATTATTAAATATCAAAATCTCAAGTTATAAAAAAAAAAAAAAAAAAAAAAAAACGAAAAAAAAAAAAAACAAGCGATTTATTCTGGAAAGTGTGTTCTAACATCATTCTGTTATAGAGAGACAGCTGCTGGCTTTGGGTTTTCAAATACAGATGTGGTAAAACAGTTCAGTATAACTTCCTACCAAGCATTTTCAACAATGACATCAAAGTCTACAGAGATGTTAATTTGAACCACGACCTCAGAGTGCTGTTCAGTGTTTTGGGCAAGGAGGAGAAATTGGCAGTAAATAACCAGATTTTTTTTTTTTAACTATAAATGCAAATAAAATATCCCCAAAAAAACTGACAAAAATGACTGAAAATTCGCCCATAATTAAAATAATAATAATAATTAAAAAATCAAGAAAACTGTATTCTCATTATAAAAATTACATTAAATATGTAATATATTTTGAATATTTATATTTGTTTCTTCCTATTACTGGAAGCCCTGGCCCACAGGGGTCCTGGATATAACCAGAGGAGAACAAATCATTTGGTTCCTAAATGTTCCACATTTCCTTCGTCTGAGCTCAGAGAAATGTGGATCTTCTGAAGCAGCGGCTGCTCGTTTCAACCAACGCACAGGAGAAAAAAAAAAAATTCTGGAAAAGTCCCATTGACCGCTGCCCATTTGACTCTATTTAGCAAAGTCTGAGCCTGTACGGCGCCCCCTGGAGGTGGAAACACAGGTTCTTGGGGGTTGAATCTCTCCCTGTATGCAGACGACAAACCCTTTTAGCTCAGCAACGCAAGCAAATCTCTGCCTCTGGACATTTTCTTCAAACTGAAATCTGACAAGAGGATGAAACTCTGAATTTTCCCAAGTTAAAACGCAGAGGAGGTGCGGTGAAAAAAAACGGGGCGTGGACAGCAGGTGTGTGTGATCGACCCGATGGGGTTTGGTTTTAGTTTTAGTTTTGTTTTGTTTGGGTCCTGCAGACGAAGTGCGAGCAGTACTGGCCGGAGGAGAACCAGGAGGAGTACGGGCCGTACCAGGTGACCCTGAGGAGCAGCAAGACGCTCGCCTACTACACACTGAGGACGCTCACACTCAGAGACACCAGCAACAAGGTGCACACACACACACACACACACACACACACACACACACAGTTTTTAGTAGTTTCAGTATTAGTTTTAGTTTGATTTTTTTTATTATAACATGGGCAATGTTTGTCAGAACAAGTTTTCTGTATATAAAAGAGATTCTAGTTTGCTGACCATGTTTTTTCCCCACAGCTTTTATATATTTATTTATTTATTTATGTATTTATTTTCTAGCTTTCTTTTCACAAATTTCTATTATTATTCATATGACTATTAAAATCAATTTTACAAATCTATTAAAATCTATTATTAGCTACATTATTATATAGCTATTAAAACATAATGCATTTGAAATTAAAATAAAAACACATTATTCACTGACTTTCTTTCTTTTGCCCTGGAATTAAAAACATTTCCCCCTTTCTCTTTCCTTTTGTATTTATATATTTTTGTAAACTAACCTCTGTTCTTATCAACTCAGTGATAATTACATCTTCATAGGTCAAAGTATTTTTATATATTTGTTTTTGTGAAAGAATTTTGTTCAGAGTTTTAAACAAACCCAGAATTGTGAAACAGTTGCGAAGGGGAGGTCAGGTCAGGTCCCTCCCCTCACAGGTGGGCGGGACTGCATCACGCATCACTCAGTTGAGTCTAAATGGTCCTCACTTACACCACCCCTCAGACATTTTGATTTTTTTTTAGCTTTAAAAGAGAGATCAGTGGAAAAACGTGCTGAGTTTGGAGGATTTTTCTTTACTTTGAAATCCATGTGTGGACATTGAGACCTGACAACACACACACACACACACACACACACACACACACACACACAGTGACGTGCGGCCTCGTCCCGCAGGCGTCCCAGAGGCGCGCTGAACGCCCCGTGCTGCATTACCACTACACCCAGTGGCCCGACATGGGCGTCCCAGAATACACCCTGCCTGTCCTGTCCTTCATCAAGACGTCCTCGCAGGCCCGGACGCAGGACATGGGACCTGTCCTGGTGCACTGCAGGTGGGGCTGCATGTGTGTGTGTGTGTGTGTGTGTGTGTGTGTGTGTGTGGGCAAAGTGTTGGTGTAGGTGTTATAAATCCATTTTTTATTTTTGACACTATACTGCAACAGACCCACTGAACACCATACATGCTGTGTATTTTTATATGTGTGTGTGTGTGTGTGTGTGTGTGGACAGTGCCGGTGTGGGCAGGACAGGGACCTACATCGTGATTGACAGCATGCTGCAGCAGATCCAGGATCAGGGGACGGTCAATGTTCTGGGTTTCCTAAAACACGTCCGAACTCAGAGGAACTTCCTGGTCCAGACGGAGGTGAGCACACACACACACACACACACACACACACACACACACTCGTCCCGTCCTCAGCGCTCTGGAGTGTGTCCTCGTCCTGTCTCTGCCTGCAGGAGCAGTACGTCTTCATCCACGACGTTCTGGTGGAGGCCATCCTGAGCCGGGACACCCTGGTGACCTCTGACCTCCTGCACGCCTACGTGTCCGACCTGCTGACGCCCGCCGCCGCCGGACGGACGCGCATGGACAAGCAGTTCAAGGTCAGCGACGGTGATTTTTAACGCTGCGCTGCAACAGCTCAGCGAACTTTTACCCGTTCATCTGCCTTTGTGTTTATTTTTCTGCAGTTCTCTTCTTGTACACTAGGTGGCAGCTTCCCGTGTTGGGAAATGGCTTTTCTTTTACTTGTTGGTCAAAGAGCCACATGGCTGGACTTTGTATGAGACAGTATAAGAAAAACTATTTTCCCAATTTTTTTTCCTAAATTTGTGAGTTTTTCTTCATAAATTTACAATTTTAATCTAAGAATTTGGTTTTTTTTTCCTTGCAAATTTGTGACTTTATAATCTCAGTATTTTCAAGTTTTATCCTCATAAATTTGTGTTTTTTTCTAATAAATTTACAACTTTAATCTCAGAAAGTCTGAGGTTTTACTTGGAATATTACCCAGCTACGTATTTTTTCCTCCCCTGATACACCGTCATAAGAAACTGTGTAAATAGTTGGGATTAATAAATAAATGCAGCAGCAAAAGCGAAGGTGAACATTTGGACGCTGTAATTTCTTTACACACACGTCGATCAATTTCACCGCCGTCGCAGCACCAAGTGTTTTACTGAAAAGCCACTTTATTTACATTTAAATAAAACTTTATGTTCAGTCCGTCTGCTGCAGACCTGGAGTGTCCTGGATTACTGCGTTAATCAGATTATGAGGATGATGTCAGCGTGTAATTTGAGTGTTTTTGTTGTTTCAGCTGATCAGCCAGCGACAGGCCAAGCACGCCGACTACAGCACCGCCCTGAGAGAGGGCAACGCCGAGAGGAACCGAGCCAGAGCCCTGATGCCGGGTCAGACACACACACCTGATCAATCAGCATCTCCAGTGTCCAGACCTGATCAGACCCGATCAGCCTGATCAGACCGGATCAGCCTGATCAGGCCCAATCAACCTGATCAGACTGGATCAGACCCGATCAGCCTGATCAGACCCAATCAGACCGGATCAGACCTGATCAGACCCGATCAGACTGGATCCGACCTGATCAGACCCAATCAGACCGGATCCGACCTGATCAGACCCGATCAGACCCGATCAGACCCGATCAACCTGATCAGACCTGATCAGACCTGATCAGACCGATCAGCCTGATCAGACCCGATCAACCTGATCAGACCCGATCAGACTGCATCAGACCCGATCAGACCGGATCAGACCTGATCAGCCTGATCAACCTGATCAGACCCGATCAGACTGCATCAGACCCGATCAGACCGGATCAGACCTGATCAGCCTGATCAAACCGGATCAGATCTGATCAAACTGGATCAGACCTGGTTTTAACGTGCTGCTCACAGGTTTTGTGTCTCTGTGTTTTTTCTGTCCAGTGGAGCGATCCAGAGTCTGCCTGTCGTCCTCGGAGACGAACTCCTCGGGCTTCATCAACGCCTCCTACGTCACGGTGAGACTCCGGGCGAGGTGGACCCTCTCTGACACTCAGAGGCAGAAAATCTCTTGAAAAACTTCTCTGATTTCTTTCAAAAACATGTTAACAAAGGCAATTAACAAATTAGAAAAGACCAAAAAATTACAGATTTTTTTGATGGCGGGGGGCATTTTATTATTAGTAATATTATTATTTTGTTATTATTGTTGTTATTGTTGTTGTTGCTGTTGTTGTTGCTGTATATATTGTGATTTACTCAGATGTGTTTTAACTGGTGAAGCTGAAGGTAAATTTCCATCTGTGACAATAAAGATGATCTCATCTAATCTCAAATGACCAGGAAAGTAATAAAGAATTACTGGAAAATTATCCCCCGAAAACTGTAAAGACTAATTACAGGGGAAGTATTTTTAATTATTATTATTATCATATATTTATAAATTAAATTACAAAAAGTTACACAGAAACCAGAATTCCCAGTCAAAGAAAATTTACAACCAAAATTTTTAACATGAAAAGCTGTTAAATGTGTGTGTGTGTGTGTGTGTGTGTGTGTGTGTGTGTGTGTGTGTGTGTGTGTGTGTGTGTGTGTGTGTGTGTGTGTGTGTGCAGGGCCGGCACTACAGTAAGCAGTTCATCGTCAGTCAGACTCCGCTCAGCAGCACGGTGGCAGATTTCTGGAGGATGATCTGGGAGCACAACACACACACCGTCGTCCGGCTGGCCGACACACACAGCCAGGTACAACACACACACACACACACACACACACACACACACACACACAAACAGACATAAGGAAAAAAAAAAAAAAAAAACACGAAATTAGTAAAAAAAAAAAAAAAAAATCAGCAAAACGATTTCACAAAAATTAGCAAAAAAAAAAAAGAAAGAAAGAAAACTGTATTTTTAATTATTAACATATTAAACTGATTTATGTGAAAGTCAGATCAGAGTTCCTGTGTTTGAATGCTGAGGGCCCCCAGCAGACCCTCAAGGGCCCCTGCTGGCCCCCAGACCTCATTTTGAAAACCACTGATTTATACTCTGTGTATCTGCAAATGGACTCACACACACACACACACACACACACACACACACCTGTCCTCGCTCTGCCCACAGGGTGAGGGGGAGGAGTCTTGTGTCTACTGGCCCAGTAAAGAGCAGCCAATCAGCTTTGAGGGTTTGACGGTGTCGTACGTGGGGGAGGAGCATGTCCATCTGTCCAATGACGAGAGACTTCTGGTCCAGGACTTCAAACTGGAGTTCACACAGGTAAAACTCACACACACACACACACACACACACACACTCAGCACTGCCCCCGCTGGACACGACGCTGAGCTGCACTTTGCTGATGTTCGTTCACACGTTCACGTTTCCTCTCTCTCGCTGTTTGTCAGAGCGACGGCGTGCTGGAGGTGCGTCAGTACAGCGCCCCCTGCTGGCCCAACCCGGACAGTCCCATCAGGAACAGCTTCGAGCTGGTCGACGCCGTCCGGGAGCGCAGCCGCCACGCCGACGGCCCCACCGTGGTGCACGACCCGTGAGCCGCCGCCGCCGCCGCCATGCACCGCACCGTTCTTTACTTCATTTAGGGGGGAGGTTTCACACCCTGACTGCCTTGTTATACCGTGTGTGTGTGTGTGTGCGTGTGCAGGCTGGGCGGAGCCACGTCGGGCCTCTTCTGTGCCCTCGCCACCCTGTCCAGTCAGCTGGAGGACGAGGGAGCCGTGGACGTTTACCAGGTGGCTCGCATGACCAACCTGATGAGGCCCGGAGTGTTCAATGATGTCGTGAGTGCTGACACACACACACACACACACACACACACGTGCGCCTTAACAACAGATGTGTCCACTCCATCACAACAGTCTGCATTAAACATCTTGAATTAGGACAATTTCACTGATTTCTGTCAAAAACATGGACAGAAAGGTGATGAGCAAATTAGCAAGAAATGACCTGAAAATAAGAAAGAAACAAGTAAAAAGTGAATAGAAAATTACTAGAACATTTTGAAAAAAAAATTGTGAAAAATCACAAGGATTTGACCAAAAAAAAAAAAACAAACAGAAAATATGCCAAAAAAAAAAAAAAAAGATCAGAGAAAAATGAGCAAAAAAGCAAATGGCCAGAAAATTTGCCAAAAAAAAAAAATATTACCAGAAGATTAGAAAAAAATCTGTGAAAATATATGACATGGGATATGACAAGAAAATGAGCAAAAAAATTAGTGAGATGTATATATATATATATATATATATATATATATATAAATCACCAGAAAAACCTTTCCCCCAAAAAACATATGATCATATACATGATCACAACATATGATCAGAAAAGTAGCAAAAAAAATTACTAGAAAATTTGAACAAAAAAAAAAGTGAAAACTTGCAAAAATTTGCAAAAAACTCAGTGAAGATTTACATGGATATGACCAGAAAAATTAGAGAAAAATCACGAGCAAATCCTGTAATACCTTAATGATGTGCCAGCAGAATTCAGGGTGTGTCTGTCGGGACGCTCTCAGCCCCGCCGTGTGAGGCGCCAGCTGTGTGTGTGTGTGTGTGTGGTTACACAGAGAGCTGTGTGGTGTCGCCCCCTGCAGGAGCAGTACCAGTACCTGTACCACGCCGTGCTGAGCCTGGTGAGCAGCCAGCAGGACCAGAGGGCGCTGCAGAGCCCCGAGACCAACGGCTCCGTGCCGCTGGGACAGAACCACATCGCCGAGAGCCTGGAGTCTCTCATGTAGACACACACACACACACACACACACACACACACACACACACATTCACATATATACACATTAGGTTATAAGGGAACACACACGCCTAAAGGAAAACACACGCATAAACTCGAAAGCTTGCACATACTGTCCATCCATGTGCCCATTACACACACACACACACACACACAAACAAAGGCACATGTACACACACACTAACAGTGTGCATGCTGAGGCTTCAGCCTGCAGTGTGTTATGTAACTGCCAGTTGGTTTACAGAGGAACTACAACCTGTTACTCTGCTGATAGCAGACTAGCATTTCCTGTTAGCTTAGCATAAAGACTTGATCTCTATGGGAATTGTTAGCGTAGCTCCATCAAAGTGAAAAAATAAACTATCATTTTTTAAAAGAAATCCCAAGACATGTATTTCAAATCCACATGATCCACTGTGCAAATATTTTTTCACTTTGACGGAGCCAGGCTAGTGACTCCCATAGACTTCAAGTCTTTATGCTAAGCTAACAGGAAATGCTACCCATAGGAACTGAACCACTGGACGTCCAGATGGTGTCCAACATCTGGCCTCAGTCTGGGGAAGCAGTACTCCTTTAGATTCTTAACACACTGGTCACGCTGCGTTCATTTCAACTGGGAACCAAAATTTCAACCAGTGACTTTGTTGTGTTCTTGGTGTCATGGGGAATAACAGACGCCAGCAACAAGAAGAAACTGCATTTCCTCCACGGGGGAAACTCATTGCTACATTGGTTCCGTTTCTGAAAGGCAAAAAAAAAAAAAAAATAAAAAGTTGATTGGTTTTCTGTCAAAGATTTGGCCAGAAAATTTGCAAAAAAAAAAATAAAATAAAATAAAATTACCAGAAAATTAGACAAAAATGTAAAAAAAAAAAAAAAAAAAAAAATTACAAGGATATGACCAGAAAATTAGCAAAAAAAAAAGAAAAGAAAATTACCAGAATTTTTTTTTTTCTTGCACTGAAACTGGAGAAACCAGAGCTCTGAAACCATGGTGGAGCGTGGGAGTTTGTTTTTGTCCCAGCTGGAGTGAACGCAGCACGAAGCCTTGGCGCGCACACCGCCGTGCACCACATGACTCACCACACGTTTGGGTTCGAGGCGACCAACCGGGGGCCAAACTGTTAGAAAACTCGGGCGACGCTCTTTATCTTTACGGGAGGAAAACTTCTCGTTGCCTTTCCAACGAAAATCCTCCAAACGTTCCGACTTGGGTTGTAGCTGTTTTCCGGACGGCAGGGCGGCGGCGGCGACGGAGCCGAGGCACGACCCGACAGACGCAAACAACCGAGGGACTTAGTCTTAAAAATATTAAAAACTTAAAGACGCTGTGAAGTGGTGGCAGGATGCAACTTTCTAACTCCACTGATCTGTTTTCTATCCATTCCTTCTCTCTGTAATTTTCATTATTTTTTATTCTGTCTTTCACTCGTTTGTTCCTCGTCTCTTTCTCCAGACAAATTCACTGCTGGTTCTCTAAAGTCACTCGCCAAAAAGCCAAAGTGGAAACTTTAACAGAGTGTATGTGTCTGGAAATCAATTTTTATTTTAACAAAAGACTGTTACAGGCGTGTTTATGAAGACGCATCAGGGAGAAAAAATATTTACAGAGCCGGGGGCGATTCTGGGAAAAACTCAGAATTTCTGAGATTCATGTTGTAAATTTGCGAAGAAAATTTGTGACTTTATAATCTCAGACTTTTAGACTTTTTTCTTGCAAATTTACCACTTTAATCTGGGAAATTATTTTTCTCTAAAGTTTTCTCTCAGAGTATCACCCCCCTTCACTCATGACTCTGCTTGTCTTAGTTTGAATTAATATGGAGTCTTACTTTATTTTTCACCACAGTTTTTAAATGTTTTTTTTTCTTACCACTGATCTATTTTATTACAGATGTAAATTTTTTAAATTATTATAGTTCAGTGTCTCTGACAGCCGAGTCAGTCAGTCTGTTTTAAACCCGACTCACTGACAGACTCTGTCGGCCTCTGACACTTTTTACGGTGCTTTTCTCCCATCGAGCGACGTTAGCTAGAAAAAAGTTAGCTGTAACACACGTGTTACCTGTCACTGCACCGGGACGAGTTCCTGAAACTGCTGACTTTCAACATAAAAACTAGAAAACTAGAAACACAAGATGAATGGGCTGATAGTCGCCACGCAGGAAGTGACACTCACATTTTTATGTACAAAATGTGGACGTGAATCTGTGATTTCTGCAAATTTAGCAGAGATCTGCAGCTTTACAGCGAATGAATTTGATTTTAATGGTAATAATGTGAAGCGTTTTGTCTGTCAGGTTTCTGCTGTCACATGTGCCGCCGCCGCTCACCGCTCCTCTGTGCCTTCCTGTAATTCATGTTCTGGGGCTGTAAAGCCGTTTTGATACGACCTGTGACTAATATGCCAAAATCCTGAGCTGTGATCTCCATCTGTTCCTCTTCAAGGCGACCGCTGTCTTCTTCTGTCTCTGGCTTTGTCCTCAGTGTCACTTCTCATGTGGAAGATCTCGCAAAGGGAAAAAAAAAAATCACTTTTTTGTGAAGGTACAGTCTGTGATTTAACGTCAGACCAGGAGCCGGGAAAACCAGTTTGATCTTATCGGCAAAACAAACAAACAAACAAACAAACAAACAAAAAAAAAAACAGATTTTATGTACTTTTTTTTTTTTTTTACAACTTTTTTACAACCGCACGTTCTCAGCCGTGGATTTCTGGTGTCTGATTCTTGATCCTGATTTGTTGATGAGATTAATAAAATATGGTATTTTATAATTAATACAAAGAATCACACTTTTTGCCAATTCCCATCATGTGCCATGACACTGAACCATAGAAATGCAATCGTTTGTTGTAGTGTATCTCAAACTTTTCAATAATGTTCCCCTTTGAAATATTTTTTTCTGCGAAGTTCCACCCTTATCAGTTGCAAAGTCGAGGTCCAGGCTTCTTTATGCAAAATAGGCGACTCGCTGCCTCTGTAAACTCCTGAGAAAGTGATTTTTATTTTCCTCGTGTCAAAGAAAGTTTCCGAAAGGGCCGCCATGTTGGTGCGGTTTGAAATCCAGGAGAGGACGGCCCACTAGCGACGCGTTCGTCCAATCAGGTGCAGCGAGGAAGTGTTTGCGAGGTTATCATGTCAATCATCGGGGGTGGCCACGCCCACTTAGCAACACCCGGTGGACACGAAGCGTGACATCACAGAGCGGATTCGAGTGGTCGTCCAGAAAACGAGCAGAAACTCAGAAACCAGTTTGTCATCTCTGAACGCCGTGACGTTAAATCACCAGGCTGACCTTCACCGTCGCTCCAGGGCTGCACGCTTACTTCATTTATCTTGTTTATTGTTTGTTTGTTTTGTTTTGTTTTTTTCCAGTTACAGTTTTGGCTTTCCACATACCATCTGGAAAAGTTCCTCTCGCATCACTGGGCTTCCCCTGGTGATGTAAAACACTCTGGCTGTTTTGTTTCAGCTGGAAAGTCAAATGTACTCTGACGGTACTTCATTTACGTCTCTACCCTCTGAAAGACGGAGGAAGGAGAACGTAAAACCACCTTGGTGGATCAAGAAAAAACGCTCGTTACATGATCCAAACTGATTTATTTAGGCCCTTTAAAGGTATTTTCCAGCTCAGTTGTCTTAAAAGCTCATATTTTCTTTGCAAAAGTACAACAAAAGGACTCGTTTCTAAATCATCATGATCTCAGAGGGTAATCGTGCAGCCCTGACTCTCCTCCCGGGAATCCAAATGTTCCCTCGTCCAAAACTCTGAATATCTTATTGTTTTCACTTGGTGTTGCAGCTTCTGTCCGTCCGTCTGTCCTGTCGTCATTTTGCTTCCCTCCCGACGTTCTGCCTGTGTTTAACTCGCCCTGGGATGCAAAATGGCGCCGCGACCTCACCTTCCTGTCATGTTGGGCGGTGACTGAGCGCACGTCCCGACTGTGACGTGTGTGAGGGAATCCCAAAGCAGAAGAACTCCTCCTTAACTCTTTGTATGTAAATACATTAAAAAAAAAGGCCAAATTATGTTTATATCTCTATATATTTTCTATTTTACTATAAAAAGGTGGTTTTCTAGTCATTTACAAATATAAATGAAACTGTGTGGATTCAATTTGATAATTTTAGCTGGAAATATTGATCATGTTTATAGCTATAATGGAATGTTTTCTCTCTTCTTTTATGTTTTTTTTTATTATTCTCTTTCTGATCACAGTAGGAGCTTAATGCCTCGACCTTCTCCTCCAGCCACCAACAGGCTCAGTGTGTAAATAGTGACAAGATTAAAGATTTGGTTCAAACCTTTAACTGTGTTGTCCTTTTTTGTTGCTGGGAAAAAGTCAGCAAATAAATATGTTTATTATTATTATTATTGTTATTACTTGAATTTATTTTAAGTTTTGGTGTCCATGATCTCCTTTGTTAGCAGGTCTGTTGGATGAAATCTTCAAAATCCCTTTTCTAAACATTCTGCTGTTTATGAGAGGCCATCTGGGAAATGGATTGGTGTTTGAACCTCCTCTGTCCTCCTGGTGAGGTTAAAGGAACATTCCAGCTATTCTGGATGTTTGATCTGTTTATTAAAACTCCACGTCAACAAATCATTTATCAAATCCTGCAGGAGCTACAGATTTCACAGCACAGAATCAAAATGTGAGTTTGTGGTTGAAGCAGCCGCCTTATAATGTTCTGCTTCTGCGGCGAACAAAGTCCTCAACATTCACAAACCACACAGCTGATGATTGGCTGTGGAAAGCAAAACGTTTCCCCTCTTAGGGACTATTTTCCCTGGCGGAGGAGGAGGAGGAGGAGGAGTGAGTGTTTCAGTGTGAAAAAGTCCTGAAAAGCCAACAGTGCTGCTGCTTTGAGGAAAACTCATGTGGAGGACTTTATTGGGCTGATGGAAAACTGGAGTGAAGAAAGTGTGAAGGCTCTGAAAGTTCATGTTCATATCGTAGTGGAATGAATGGAAACCAGCGGCTGGAGGAAAGGGAGGAGGAGTGATGTGGCAGCTCTGAAACCCCACTGCTCGCTCTGGGAGGAGAGCAGAGGAACGTTCTGGAGAGGAACCTCTGGACATGCAGAATTCCTCCACGATTCCCAGAAATTAAAAGACAAAGGACAAATCATAATATTAACAGATTCATGCTTTTATTTATACTATATTACATTGCATTGTGTGCTGTTATTTCAAGAGGACCTGTACATGATGTGAAAGGAAAAAAAAAAAGTCAAATAATCAATGCACAACCACGACTGGTGAACACAGATTAAGTCAAACCCCCCCTCCCAAAAAAAAAAATATATATATTTTGATATTTTTTTTATTAAACATTATACTGTAGCAGTCATGTAAGATAATAAAGTGTATATAGTGCATAGAAGATAGACCTCGTTGTGCAGTCAGAGTATGAGTGCCCAACCCACCAATTATTAAAAAATATTTCTGCATTTGTAAAAACTGGAAGCAGCTGGAGCCAAAACCCAAACGACGCGTGGTCAGCCTGCAGGCGGCCGCGGAAAAACTGATCCCAGAGCAGATTAACTCTTTGAAAGGAGCTGCTGAGGGTTTGATTCACCCTCCAGTCACAAAAGTCACAAAACTTCCTTTTATTTTCCACTTTAGAAGGTTAAGTTTGTGCTTCATTTATGGTATTTTCCTTGTAATTGACATTTAGATATATTTGTATTTGTACTAAATATTTGTTCGAATTATTTCACTCATTTTCTGTTTTATTCATTCATTCATTTCATTTTAATGATTTGCTGGTAATTCATAACCTTTTACTGATTTCTTGCTGATTGCTAATCACCTTTTTTTTTTTTAAAAAAAATAAAATAAAATAAATAACAAATCAGGTGAATTTGCTCACGTTTCAAAGAGTTAATCCAGTAACTTTAATCCCGTCTCATTTGAAAGTGCTTCACCTAAAATGTTCCTAAGGTAATATTTAAGAAATTCTCCAGACTTTTTTGACAGAGTTCTTACATTTTATTCTAAGAGTTTTATTCTAGTGTGTCTGGGCCAACGTTTACGAGCCTGCGTCCTTCTGTCCCGCAAAAGCAAACCGGGGTCAAAGGGCAAAAGCAAACCGGGGTCAAAGGTCACGACCGGGTTTGGGCTTCAGACCAGCAGAACCAACACAGTGACGAGGTTACGGTGTGGAACCACGGCTCTGTGTCGCACAGGCTTGGACTCGCTCAGCCAAACTTTGCATGCATGTAGTTTCCCGATTTGGGATCAGTAAAGAACACTGATCTATCCAGGTGGCCTACAAAGTGTGTGTGTATGTGTGTGTGTGTGTGTGTCTGTGTCTGAAACCAAATATAAACCGGTGCTCGCTGTCACTCCACATCCCCAGGTGCGTCTTCACTGAGTTCTCATGGAACCAGGGTTACAGTCTCATAACCGTGGTTCTAACAGCGCCTTCAGGTTCTCATCAGAACGTCTGAAACCGGGATTTTTCCACGTGTACGAGTTAACGAGAACATGAACGCCCCCTCCAACTCCTGATGAGCAGCTGGAAACGGGAACATCGACGCTGCAGCGGCTCTCGAGCTGTGATTTGTAAAGGTTTGTTAATGACTTTTTTTTTTTTTTTTTTTTTTTGCAATGGTTTCCTGATTTTTCCGCCCAGAGCGCTAGAACAGCAGCAGAGGCGTACCTTGGAAATCCGAGCACCTGAATACCTCCTTTCTTTTCTTTCTTTTTTTTTTTTTGGTTTACGAAAATGGTCCTGGTTCTGGTTCTTAAACTGGTTTCTTGGAACCACTTCAGCTCAGTTTGATTTGTGTGGCGTCTAATCGTAACAGCAATTTCAAGATCCGGACAGGCGTTTGTGTAATCCTGTAGCACTAGGTTTGCATTTTTTTTTTTATTATTATTATTTATTGTGTTTTTTGTGTATTTTATACACTGGAAATTTTCATCTGCATTATTTTTATGAGCTTAAAAGTTGTGTGTTTTAACTTTTGAACTTTTGTAAACGCCTCAGGTGACTGTTCATTTCTACAATATTCTCTCTGTATGTGGTAAAATGTCGTAAAGCGTTTCGTGATCTGTGTCTATTAAAGGCGCCACACAAATCCATTTTACTTCCACCTGCTTATTTACAATGTACTGTTTCTAGCGCTCCCGTCCTCTCAGAACTTATTTTTTGGTCGTCATGAGCTCTGAGCAGTTTGACGTTGGGCTCGTAATCCAGAGAGGAAGCAGTTCCTGATTGGCTGAGGAGGCCTATAACCGGGGTCTATGGGAACAGTGGGCGGAGCCAGAGTGGAGTGGGCGCTGACACGGCACAAACCTGACGCCACATTACTGGCCCGACCCGCTGCAGCCTGCTGGAGGATGTGAAGTCGCAGACAGGACGGGTTTATATTTGGTTTGGTATTTTCACTGAGCGAGTTGGTGTGTGTGTGTGTGTGTGTGTGTGTGTGTGTGTGTGTGTGTGTGTGTGTTCAGGCGAGGAGCTCAGCTGCACATAAAACCTGCTTTGATGTTATTTTGACTTAATTTCTGTGCCTGAAATTAATTTTGACGGCGTGTTAGGGAAACTGCAGGGGGAACAAATACAGAACAAAGGAGGGGAGGCGATATTCAGAGAGAAAAAACTCTGAATTACTGAGATTAAAACTCAAAATATTCTCTGAAATCAGAGTGGTAAATTTGTGAGAAAAAACACAAAAATTTATGAGAAAAATACAGAAAGAAAAACTAGTTTTACATTTTTTTTTCTTGTAAATTTTTGACTTCATAATCTCAAAACTTTTTTTTTTTAGTTTTTTTCTCATAAATTTGTCATTTTTGGGGGGAAATTTACAACTTTAATCCATCTAAGTTTTTTTTTTTTTTTTTCTTGAATTATCACCCCTCCCTGCCGTGGCGGTGTAGTTTTCCCCCTCACACGCCGTCGTCCTGCTCTCACAGCTGCTGCTCTTCGGCTTCATATTCACTGTGTTTCACGTTATATAAAAAATTAAAAAACATCCGGGCAACAAAACGAGTGAAAGCAAAGCGCTGGCCCTCGCCCGTCCTCACGCTGACAGTTTGTTAAATTATTTGTGGCACGTGGAGGTTAAAACTTCAGCGACGGAGCGGAGCAACTTTCATGGCAATACTTTGAACATCACTTTAATTAATCCTGTAATCCTAATCCTGTAATCCTAACCCCAATGCATTAAATGAATTTATTCCATCGGTTTCTGAACGTTTAAAGTCTCTGACTGTCTTTACAAAACTAAACGCAGGCCCCCGGCGATCACAGGCTTTTAGTAAACTTCTCCTTGGCCAAAGCAGATACATGGTCATGTGCAATACACAGAGTAAAAATACAGGCTTATAAATGCAGTGTTTGTTTTTTTTGTTTTTTGTTTTTTTTTCATAATAAACTCCTTAATATCTGATTTAGGGAAAATAGATTTTCAGTATTTATGAAACTCCCTTGCTACTTCTGCTAACAAAACAATAAAAACAAAAATAAAACTACAGCACCAGAAGTTCCACCTGTTTCAAGCCTCGATGTGAAACAACCTGGAAACGTTCAGAGTCATTTCAAAACGAGACACAAGCTGTTGTTGTTGTTGTTGTTGTTGTTGTTGTTGTTGTTTTCTCTCTGTCTCTCGCTCCTGAGCTCATCGCCCTGACGCTCGGCTTTTGGTTTGATGTGAAAACAAAAGAAGAAGAAGGAGAACGTGAGGACTTCCTCGGTGGTGATTGATGCCACAGTGCTGAGTCACTGTTAGCATCGATAAATCATTTAAAAACAAACTGAAAATGATGATTTTTTTTTTTTTTTAACTTTGATTGGAGGAAAAAACAAACAAAAACATGAAAACACGACAAAAATGAGGAACTATAATCAGCGCAACTTCTGATCAAAAACTCAGATTTCCACCAAACTGAGTGGGCGGGTCGGTCACGGGCCAAAGAAGAGCAGCTGAACTTTTCACTCCCCCTTTTTGGTAAAGGGGGCGTGTCAGTGGGCGTGGCGGTGGGCGTGGCCTACCACAGAAAGGCTCCTGACCTCTGAGGGGCTTCACGTCACAGCTCTGTCCTCCATGTTTAAATGTTTTATCAGTCTGTTCGTTTTAAGTCGCACTTTCGGGTTACAGGGTCACAGGATCGTAAACACTCAAATACCCACAATGCCTTCATGTCGGCTCCGCCCACAACTGCCCATAAATGGTGGCAAGTTCGGACAGGAAGTTCAGGACATCTTGGACTTCCCCCACATTTTTCCGACTCCGTGGATTGTTTTTGGTTTTTCCCGTGGACCCTGGTGGTCAGACCTCTGTGTGGCCTGAGGTTTCAGGGTCGGGGTGTTTTTACGGCTCAGATGCTAGTTCGGAGTTTCCTGTCGCTTTAACTTTTCAGGCCGTTCAGCCAAAAGAGGGCGTGGCAGTGGGCGGGGCATAACACAAAAAGTCACAGAGCGTCCCGGTGCATTAGCAGAACACCACAACATATTTGCGTGATGATGTGTTTGATTCCGGGCTAATGAACAACTCATTAACGCCTCACACTAATTGGACCACACCCACTTCCACCCAAGCCACGCCCACTTCTGTTTAAAAAAAATCAGTTTCTCCAAAAGGGGT
The DNA here is from genome assembly GCF_902150065.1 of Myripristis murdjan. Classification (NCBI taxonomy): domain Eukaryota; kingdom Metazoa; phylum Chordata; class Actinopteri; order Holocentriformes; family Holocentridae; genus Myripristis; species Myripristis murdjan. The sequence goes on along the minus strand of NC_044002.1, from coordinate 26,364,316 downwards.
CATGTGAGGTATCCTCTGACTCGGCTTGTTGCTGCCGACAAGCTGGTTGACACAAGGCCACGCCCACGTCTTCCCAGGCCACGCCCACTTCCTGTTGTGCTCACACGGTGGACCAGAGCTGTTTGTTTATTTATCTGTTTTTTCTTGTTTGCGTGTCACCTCAGAATGAACGCAGCAGTGATTTATCGATGCTAAAATGCCACGTGCAGCACCAAAAAAAAAAAAAAAACAGAGGAAGCGGAGAAAATGTCAGAGAGCGGCTCAAAATGCGTGGAAAACAAATAATCACGCACACACGGTGCTTCCTGCCACGTCCTCGTGCTGCGATGACTTCAGCGATGAGCTCTGCGAGAGTCCGGCATGAAAAACGACTCAATCAAAATCCTCATTTTGGGAGATTAAGGCAAGTCTGTCATTAAAAAATATAGAATAAAATATATAATATATAATATAATATTCAAGCACAGTTAGAAGATTAGGCATAGTTCTCTTTCCTTAATGAAGTGTGTGAGTGTGTGTGTGTGTGTGTGTGTGTGCTCCTGCAGTCGGTCAGTTGTCCTCTCGCTGTGTGTGGCCTTAAGTTCCCTGACAGCCCTGTTGGGACAGAGGACACAGGTTAGACAGCCGAACGATACACTGGGTCATGTCAGTGTGTGTGTGTGTGTGTGTGTGTGTGTGTGTGTGTGTGTGTGTGTGTGTGTGTGTGTGTGTGTGTGTGTGTGTGTGTGTGTGTGTGTGTGTCCTCACAGAGCTGGTTCTCTTGCGTTTCCAGCAGTCTGGGTTGAGTCTCTTCTGCTCGTCGGCGAGAGCCTTGGCCTGCAGCGTGAACGCTCGCCGCTCCTCGCCGCGCATCTTCTTCCAGCGCTCGCCGAGCAGGACGCTGATCGCCCTGCAGACACACACACACACACACAAACACACACACACACACACACACACACAGATGAAATATAATGTTGGTCATAGTTTAACCCTCTGAAATCTAAATGAAATCCCCCTCAGAAGTTCAATGCAGATTCTTCTCTAAACTGTTTTATTTATTTCACCCATTAAACTCTGGGTCACTTAGATTTTTTCAAGGCAAATTTTAAAGGCTAAAGTAGTGATTTAAAAAAAAAACTTTTTTTAAATGTGCATATATTTTAGCTTTTATTTTTTTAAATATGTATTTTTTCAATATAAGTATTTTCTATTACTTTTTCTTACTTTTGTACCATTAAAAGCTCTTATTTACTTATTTGATGTTCTTTAAAAGTAAGAGTCTGCACTTTACAACAGGAAAAATTTTTTTTTATTGTTTAAAGTTTATCTATGTAAATATATTTTTACATACAATTTATGTTTTTATAATTGTATATATTTTTATGCTCTTTTACTTTCCATTACTTTTTTGGATGTAAAATGTATTTTAAATTTAAATAAACTTATTTGATATTAAATCATTGGTCAAAGGAACATATTTTACATTTTTTAAAATATTATGTACATATATATTTAGACAGTTTTTACCTATGTAAATATTAGGGTCGCCCCCTGAAGTCCTGTGTTTTTCATTTTTGTTTTTTCCTCTGATAGATGGTGCACTGCAATAGGGAACGGACAGATATTATGTTTTATATCTTTTTTGAACTGGTAGATGATGTGCAATTAATTGGATTAATTATATTTCCGTGCAGCAGATTTCTTTTACTTTTTGTTGTTTTGTGCTGTAAGAAAGTCTTTACAAAAAATGAATAAACTCATTATTTTATAATAATAATGTCTGTGTCCACGCTGAAAATATCTGTGCTCTCCAAAAAATAAATAAATTAAAAATTACACAATACATCAATAGAGTGATTTTGCTGTGTGCTGGTGATGCATTTAGGAATGTACAGTGATTCACACACACACACACACACACACACACACACACACACACACACACACACCTGTTGTCCTTGCCCGGGTACATCTGTGTGTACTCCACCCTGAACTTCTTGGCGAACAGCATGAAGGCGTTCATTGGCCGCTTGCACTTAGTGGGCGGGGCGGCGCTGCTACTTCCTGCCGCGGTGGCGTGCTGGCTCCTGATTGGCTTGCCGGCGGGCGAGTGGGAGGGGCCGGGGCTGTGGGTGTCTGCAGGTACAAACAGGTTCATGTTAAGACTCCGACAGGCGTTTCCTGAAACCAGAGGCTGAGCCTGTGACCCGTGTTTCTGCGTTTCTCACTTTCAGCTCTGATCTTTTTCTTAATCTTTAATCTTCTTTTTAAATAACGATTTTTTTTAGATAAACACTGTTATTTTATCATTATTGTGCCGGATAATTAATGATGATTATTAATCACAATGATCTGAGGAGGAAAACTTGACTCCCCTCTGAACAGGCTGAGTCAAGATCCTGTTAAAATTTATTTTTCATGTGCGAGTTATTTTACTTTCATACTGATCTTTACATTTGGTTTGTTTTTGTCTTTCTGTGTTACTGAGACAGTTTGATTGTATTACTGCTTCTCCTTCTGGAGGCTCATGGGCATTTTAAAGGAGCATTCCAGTGATTTTGAATATTCCTCCACATTTTCCACGTCAGCAAACCGTTTATCAAATCCTGCAGGAAACTTAAGATTTCACAGCACAGAGTCCAAATGTGAGTAAAGCCAACAGTGGTGCTGCTTTGAGGAAAACTCATGTGGAGGACTTTATTGGGCTGATGGAAAACTGGAGTGAAGAAAGTGTGAAGGCTCTGAAAGTTCACGTTCATATCGTAGTGGGATGAATGGAGGAAAGGGAGGAGGAGTGATGTGGCAGCTCTGAAAGCCCACTGCTCGCTCTGGGAGGAGAGCAGAGGAACGTTCTGCAGAGGAACCGGGGGCGGAGCTAAAAGGCTGGTCATGGTTTGTACCTTGCAGCGTGTCTCTGTCTGGGGACACGGCGCCCCCGCTGGACTGGGAGGTGCGGCGCCGCCTGGCCATGCTGCTCAGCACGTAAACCGCCGACGAGTCCAGGGGGGTGAAGTCGTAACTGAAGACGACACACACACACACACACACACACACACACACACAAATGCTGATCAAGTCTTAGCACGTAACACGAAGATAGGCTCTGGAGAAGAAGAGCACCACTCGGTTCTAAAAAAAGAAAATAATCAGCCATATTCACGCATTTATACACGTCTAACAGCTGCTTTCATCCTACTGAGTTCTAATCCACATTTACACTCCGACACCGAGGAACGTACACCCAGAACACCCAGAACATCTGCTTTACACCCAGAACACCCAGAACACCCAGAACATCTGCTTTACACCCAGAACACCCAGAACACCCAGAACACCCAGAACACCCAGAACATCTGCTTTACACCCAGAACACCCAGAACACCCAGAACATCTGCTTTACACCCAGAACACCCAGAACACCCAGAACATCTGCTTTACACCCAGAACACCCAGAACACCCAGAACATCTGCTTTACACCCAGAACACCCAGAACACCCAGAACATCTGCTTTACACCCAGAACACCCAGAACATCTGCTTTACACCCAGAACACCCAGAACATCTGCTTTACACCCAGAACACCCAGAACATCTGCTTTACACCCAGAACACCCAGAACATCTGCTTTACACCCAGAACACCCAGAACATCTGCTTTACACCCAGAACATCCAGAACAGCTGCTTTACCTCCAGACCACACGCTGGGCATGTTTCCTCTGTTCTTACCTCCTGAAGGCGTCGAACACCAGCGAGTCGTCTGTGTGCGCGGCGTCTCTGTGGCCCGGAGGGAGGCAAACGTCTCCCACCTCCACCTCGTAGCACGGTATCCCATAATGCACCACTGTCAGGCTGGGGTAGAACGACGCCCACCCTGACAGAGAGAGAGAGAGAGAGAGAGAGAGAGAGAGAGAGAGATGAAAGGTAAACCTCCTGCCTGTTGACAAACTGCTGACACTGCGCTCTGTGTTTTTTGAATTGGAGCTGAAACAGTTAAAAATACTAATAATCAATTCCAATATTGATAACTGATCATTTTGGTCGTGTGTCCGGGGTCTGACTCCAGGCGGCCGCTTTCACACTTTATACATGAGATTAATTCAAAAACAGAAAGAAACAGACACACACACACACACACACACACACACACACACACACACACACACATCATTAAGTAAATGTTTTTTTTTTCCAGTTGTGCCCCTGACTCCACACTGAACACACAACACACTCATCACTGCTGCCTACATTTATCTTTATCTAAATTTATCCTTATTCCGTTTGTTCTACTCAATAAATGCAGGATTTGTATTTCATAAACAGTAACTGTAAAAAAAAGAAAGAAAGAAAGTATTATTGTTATATTATTATTATAAAATATTATTGTTATTCCATTTTTCTCTGTTCAATCCTTGCAGCATTTATAAGAGTTAGATAAATATTAATAGAAAAAGAGGAGAATAAAAATCTTTTTTATTGATTTTTTTTTTTTCAGCCCAGCCACTGGTTACACAGAGAGCAGACTGATCTGTGTTGCCTAAATTTATTAGTTATTGTTCTATTTTTCGTTTTTATAGTAAAAAGCAAAAACAACCTTTTTTTTTTTTTTTTTTTTTTTTTACAGATTTTTAAATTTTAAATGTATCTGTAACATTCAAGTTGTAAAAGAGCAGAGACCATAAATTTACATAAATTTGGTCAGAATTCTGTTTTTTCTCTTTCAAAGTGTTTCAGATAAAATAACAGCGGCCCCTACCTTTGTTCCTGACGTAGAACGGGTGATCGAGTTGGCACTGGGCAGTCAGGGGGGCGTGTCCGAAGGCGCCGGGGTCAAAGGTCAGCTGCAGGACGGACTGTCCGGACGACACGACCTCGGCGTGCCGCAGCAGCCGCAGCCCCTCCGAGCCGTAAGCCTGCGCCGGTCCAACACAACACACTCAGTCACACTTTCAAACTCTCTCTCTGTCTGTTGCTAAGCAACTGCCTCCTCCCAGAGACTTCCTGCACTTCCTGTTGATGGAGTTTCACATCCCGCGTCCTTTCCTAAGCACGTTTCCTTGGCCTTGATGGAAAACATCACGTGGAGGAGAGTTCATAACGACAGCGTCGACGCCCCGTGAGCTCTTACCGTTTTGTTTCAGGGAAAATGAACAATATTTCTTCCTGAACTGAAATAAAAGGATCTGGGCTACAGGAGAAAAACCAAACGGCTGTCGCATCAAGAACGGCTGCTCACGTTCACCCTCCACATGAATCCCAGTTAGTTTCTGCCAGATTATAGGCCTAATATGGATTACACATCATCATCTGGCCAAAAACGCCTCATATATTTTCTGTGTCACGGTTCATATTCTGGTTCTGAGGATTATGAGCCTGAGCGGGTGACAGTTTAAAGGCTGAATGAGCAGGAAGAAAAATCCTCTCCATCATGACTTGTGAGCCACCAGCAGTGTGTGTGTGTGTGTGTGTGTGTGTGTGTGGGCGTCAGTCTTTGGGCAGCAGGTGTGTCGCTCCCAGCCAATCACAGTGCAGTGCAGTGACAGATCAACAGCACTTCATCCAATAGGAGGCGACGAAAATCATGGACACAGAAAAAAGAAAGGAAATCAGGGGCAGGGTCTGACGGCATTCATTCCGTCGCCATCCTAGGAGAGGAAAACTAGCTGCCAGTGGTTAGCTTAGCGAGGGAGGTGGGCTTAACTTTGGATGTTGTGTTTACAAACTGAAACAAAAAATCCTGCTCACGCTGCCTTTAGGAACCTCCACGAAACTCAGGAAACACCTTCAAACGTGAACGGCCGGAGGGTGCGCCGCTTTAAATGGGGCTGCCGCAAGGAATTGTGGGACGGCATTATCTCCTTTCCCTTGGTAAAGGAAGAGGAAGCAGTGAAGCAGCTTCCCTCAACATTTACAGATGGAAGCTCTGTGGGAGGTGGAGACATCGCAGCGCCGGGCGCCCGGCAACAGAGATGGAGACAAATAAATGAATAAATAAAAGGAAAACAAGCAACAGGAGGATCAGGGCTTTCTTTAAACTCTCTCACCTTCAGCGAGCCGCCGTCTTCCTCGTCGCCGGAGTCTTCCTCGCCGGAGTCGACCTCCTCGGCGTCCTGCCACTCCAGGTTGGAGCCGCCGTGGAAACGCAGCCGAGTGCCTGGCAACAGAAAACAGACGCAGACCCGTGTTTTTACATTTTACTGCACCAGCGCTCGCAAGACCCGCACACAAACAACAACAACAACAACAACAACAACAAACATCTGGTATCTTTCAAACTTAAAGCCCTCCAGCCTTTCGGGGGACAGAATCCAGTCATTTCCTGTGAAGCTTTTATTGTGAAACTCAAAATCAAAAATCACAAGATACAGCGACTGAGATTTAGTCCACATCATCCAGACCATAGTGTATATCCATGTGTGTGTGTGTGTGTGTGTGTGTGTGTGTGAGACCTTTGAGGAAGCAGTGCCAGGCGGTGGGCGGCCAGGTGAAGCTCCAGCCCATGTCTTCGTCGTCGGACAGCGAGGATCTGGTCGACACCGCCGAGCCGCACTCGCTGCTCGTCTGCACAGTTTAAAACCAACAAAGGAGCAGATGCTGCTTATAGTCGAAGAAAAAAGCTCAGATATTCTCTGAGATTAAAGTGATTAAAGATTAAAGGAATCACACGGCTTCACTTTGCTGAATCTAGTTCTTAGTTCTTGGTTCCTTGACCAAAAAAAACCCACAAAAAAGTAAAAGAGAAACTATTTTTCCGAGTTTTTTTTTTTTTTTTTTCAAATATATTCAACTCAACTCAACTCAGCTTTATTTATATAGCACTTTAAAAACAACCACAGCTGAAAACAAAGTGCTGTACAAAAATGATAATAGAACAACAAAACAGAAAGAACAGTAGAAAGAATAAAAACAATCAAACAAATTATTATATATTTATGACTTATCTCAGAGAATTTCTGAGGTTTTTCTTTCAAATTTTATCTCTATTTTTTCTTGTATTTGTAAAACTTTAATCTCAAAAATTAAGATTTTTTTCTCTGAATATTATCCTCCCCCCACCTCCACCCCCATTTTATGTTTTTTTCGCCCTACAATCACTCTGATACGCTGTCGCCTCAATGCGAGTGGAAATCTGCTGAAACTCACATCATTTTACAGCCATGGATTATAATTTCAGTTTATAATCCTGTCTGCAGCAGAAATATTGACAGGATCAATGGACTGATCAGTTTAGAGCGTCTAGCCCCACTGACCAACACATATTCTGCTCTATTTAGCTCAGTGCTGCCCCCGCTGGACACGACGCTGAGCTGCAGCCTGTAGGAGGCGGTCGTACCCGGCTGCGCCTGCGCTCCCTGCTGTGGCCTGTAGGGGGCGACGGGGCGCTGCAGAGCGGAGCAGGAGGAGGAGGAGGAGGCCGGGCGTAGGAGTGAAGGTTACTGCTGCTGCCGAAGACGTGGAGCGGAGAGGAGCTGGGGGAACACACACACACACACACACACACACACACACACACACACACACACACACACACACACACACGTGACTGTCAGTTCATTTTTGATTCCAGTTAAACTGAAGCTGAGATCACTGGTTTGATCTGAAGGAGGAGACAGGAGGAGGTGAAGTCTGTGTTTTAATGAATGTCCAGTTCACCTGTTTGTTATGGAGAGCAACGAGGAGGACGAGAAATTATCACTGCGGCCGCAAATAAGACCAGAGAAGAAGAACGCTGGCAGAAAACTGCGGATCGTGTAAATTCGTGAATTATCTTCCAGTTTATTTCTATTAATTAAACATTACATCCATATAAATCACTGTAGTTTTAGTCAATATCAAGTGAAATAAATGTTACTGATTAATATAATATTAGGCCTCTGTGTGGCACACTTGGTGTTTATCAGATGAGGCACCAGCAGCCTCAGACGAACTGGGCAGCCAATAAGGAGTGAGCATCATAATCTGCCTCAGATTGGGACGGAGCTGCTGTGGATTATTAATCTGCTGTTGTCAGGTTTAAAGGGTTAACAGACGCATCACCTGAGGCAAACAGGACAAAAGACGAAACTCTGAACGTAACCCGGTCCACAGCAGGTTTATGTTCGCAGCATCCGTTACCATGGCGATGAAGCCGGGTCAGAGGAGAGCCGCCGCGGTGACTGAGCACACCTCGCTGACCCGCTCACCTGCTCAGCTCTGAGGCCGCAGTGTGTGTTGTCATGGTGACAGAGCGCTGCAGGCTGTCATCATCATCATAATCATCTTCATGTCATCATCACCATCATCTTCGTCACATCATCATCATCATGACATCATCATGATGTCATCACGCTGCTGTGCCGCTGATGAGGATGTGTTACTTCTCTTTCATGTACAAATTTATATCAGCATTAACCTGCTCGCTCTGCTTTGAAGAAACCAGCTGAATGTGAAATCTGTGTGTGTGTGTGTGTGTGTGTGTGTGTGTGTGTGTGTGTGTGTGTGTGTGTGTGTGTGTGTGTGTGTACCTGCAGTGGGCGGGGCCCTGCAGCAGGGGGCTCTGGGGCCCCGTGGCGATGTGTGCCAGCTGTGTCAGCCACAGGGTGTCTGGAGGCGCCGGGTGGTGTGAGCGTGCGTGTGAGTGTGTGTGCTCGTGCTCGTGCACGTGCGCCGTGCGCTCCTGGTGCGACACGCCCACCTCCACCTGGTAGACGGGCGCCGCCTCCTCCTGCACCTCCTGCAGCTCCGGCAGGTCGTCTGGACGAGAAAACAAACAAACAAACAAACAAACAATGAGCTCCTTCACTGGATAAAAATCTACAAAATAACATGAAAAAATCCTTTTTAAAATTCTCTCATCTCAATATCTCAGCTTTCATCTCAGTTTCAGTGGATTTCTTTTTCTTTGACGGTACAGTTTTAATTTGCTACAATTTTCTGCAGACTCTAAAAAAAAACACATTTAAATTGATTTTATCCTGCTATTTCCTGTAATTTAACAACATCACATGTCTTTTAAATTACCATTTTGTCATTATTATTTTTTAACACTTCTCTGATACTGCAAGAATCCAAAATAATACTTTTTTTTTTTTTTTTTTTACCAATGAAGAAATGGGTTTTTATAAGTCTTTTCACTGTGTTTAACTTATTAACCAAGACACTTCATGAATTTAATAACTTGATATTCTTGAGGTTGTAGCGCCATCTAGTGACGGAAAACAGCAACTGCAGGCAGCCTGGACCCACTGTCTGTATGTCAGTTATCTGTGATGCGTTCAGGCTCTCGTGAAAAAAAAAAAAAAAAAGGTCATTGTAAAATCACAAACTCCTGAAGGGCCTGTCTGGTGGCCCTTACCAGTAGAGGAAGCAAAAAAAAAACAAAAACAAACTAATAATAATAATAATAATAATAACAATAATAATAATAAAAATCAAATATTAAAAATGACCATTACATCAGTAAAGAAAGGAAAATTACCAAAAATGTACCTGAAAATTAGCACACACACAAAAAACTACCACAAGACAGCTATATTTGTAATTATTAAAAAATATAATATGAGAATTGTTAGATTTGTGGTGTTTAAATGCTTGTGGAAGGCGTCTGAAAGCAGCCTCATAAAACATCATGGTAAAACAATCACTCATGTATTTTTTGTGCCGTATTCATTTCTAGTGATTTTTTTTTCTATTTCTTCTGAGGACCCGTTGGAGGCCCCTGAGGGACGCCAGTTTGAAAACCACCGCTCTCTGCTGCTGTCTGGTTATCAGACGGTTCTCCAGATATGAACACGTGAGACATGAACACCTCAAAAGGAAACGATGCGGCTGACATCCAGCTCAGTGTGAGCCTGAGAGACGGTGAGGTTGCGGCGGCGAGCTGGCGTACCGTACTCCATGTGGCTGTCGCCGGGCGAGGCGGGCAGGCGCTCCTCGCAGTGCAGCTGGTCACATGATCGGCCTCCGTCTGCGTCCGTCATGGCGTCTGCAAGTCAGAGACACAGACAAACACACAGAGAGGAGATCAGTCACCTCAACCCTGCTGCCCCCTGCAGGACGGCCACAGATCAGACAGATTAAATTTGAATCATCTCCTGTTTTTCAGCTGGACGCTCAGAATGCATGAATGACATTTTCATGAGAATAATGTCAGATATGTTCAGTTTAATCAAAGACGGGTACTAAAAATACGAGTTTTTGCAGGAATAAGGAGAGAAAAACAAATAGCCTACAGAGTCAGGAGAGGGGAGGTAATATGGCAAAAAAAAAAAAAAAACTGAAATTCTCAGATTAAAGTCGTAAATTTATGACCATTTATGTGATGGGAAAAAATAAAAATGATGAAATAAAAAATTAAAAAATCCTCACATCCTCGCAGGCCAAAGCAGAGAGTTTTTTAAATGCCTGTGTGGAGAAACGAAAGGTGTTGAATAAAACACTCTGGTAGCTGTCGGAGGGTTAAAGGGCTTCACTCCAGTGTGTTTTGGCATTTTCACACTTAAAATTCAAGTTATTACCCGTTTTTTGTTTTTTTTTTCTCAAGCCTCTGGTCTAAGATCTGAGGTCAGCACACACACAACCGTCCGCTCTGAGGAACCAAAACAACATTTCTCTCTCGGACGTCCCGTTCCAGCCCGTTCAGTTCTTGAAGTTTCTCTGCTGCTGAAGGTTAGGTCCTTCGTGCTGCGGAGCTTCAGAGGCTGTGAGCAGCTTCATTAACCCCTTAAATCCTGATCTGCTCCTCAAATTTTCCCCTTAACTAACATCAGAGATAAAAACAAACGTGTTTCCGTGCAGCGGGCCGGGGTCACGTCCACGAGCAGGTGTGTCTTCAGCGTCTCACCTGTGGAGCGGTGAGGAGGCGGAGCTCGAATCTGACGCTCACCTGTCTGCGGTGACGTTTCCCAGCATGCAGTGGGGGAGCAAGTCAGGTCACGCTGGGAAACACAAACAGCAAGAAGCTCCGATCCAGAAACTCCACGTCGGGTTTTCTCTTCAACCGGAATCACTGACCAGCCCCGCCCACCATCTTCATCCTCATCCTCACTCTTCCTCATCCTCACATATCTTCATCCTCACTCATTTTCATCCTCATGTATCTTCATCCTCACTCATCTTCATCCTCACTCATCTTCATCCTCACATATCTTCATCCTCACTCATCCTCATCCTCACATCTTCATCCTCACATATCTTCATCCTCACTCATCTTCATCCTCATGTATCTTCATCCTCACATATCTTCATCCTCACTCATCTTCATCCTCATGTATCTTCATCCTCACATATCTTCATCCTCACATATCTTCATCCTCACTCATCTTCATCTTCACTCATCTTCATCCTCACTCATCTTCATCTTCACTCATCTTCATCCTCACGTATCTTCATCCTCACATCTTCATCCTCACGTATCTTCATCGTCACGTATCTTCATCCTCACTCATCTTCATCCTCACTAATTCTCATCCTCACAGCTGTGTATCTTCATCCTCACGTATCTTCATCCTCACATCTTCATCCTCACGTATCTTCATCCTCACATATCTTCATCCTCACTCATCTTCATCCTCACATATCTTCATCTTCACTCATCTTCATCCTCACATATCTTCATCTTCACTCATCTTCATCCTCACGTATCTTCATCCTCACATCTTCATCCTCACTCATCTTCATCCTCACGTATCTTCATTCTCACATATGTTCATCCTCATTCTTCTTCATCCTCACTCATCCTCATCCTCACATATCTTCATCCTCATGTATCTTCATCCTCACTCATCTTCATCCTCACTCATCTTCATCCTCACTCATCTTCATTCTCACAGCTGCAGACCTTCATCCTCTGCTGCCTCGTCCTCCTCGGCAGCAGCTCAGAGACGTTTTCCTGATCCAAAAATAATTGTCCACATCACACAGAACAGATCTGCATGTCTCCTGCATCACTTTAGACGCATTTCCCTGGAATCCAGCCGCTCATGTTTGGGATCTGTGGAGACCTCGGGATCAACGCTGGAATTTCAAAATAAAGGGTTTGACTGAACCTCAGCCGAGAAGCAATGATGAACCCACGGAAGCAGGTAGGGAGTGTTTTTTTTTTGTTTTGTTTTTTTAAATCATGGACAAATAAAAGCACAGTGTGTGATGATCTGTGACTGACTAGACGCAGGACGGAGGCATGAATGGGACTTTTGATAATTGATTGACTGTAATTTTGATTATCAGTGAATAATTTTAGACACGCTCAAACTGTCTTCCTTTTGTCCGTTCATATCTCGGTTTTTTTTTTTTTTGGGCTGCTGGTCAGACTGAAGAAGACTCCGACTGGCTCTTTATTGGTCAAATCGATTAATTGACTGAAAGACGTGAGTGAGTGATCGGACAGTGAAAGTGACGATGGGCTGTGCTGCGCTCACCTGAGTGCTCACACTGCGGCTCGGGCTCTGGAGGGTCGCGGTGTTTGGCGGGGGTCGGCACCTCCCACACCATGTTCCTGCTGCTGGAGCGCACGCACGCACACACACACACACACACACACACACACAAAGTTACAGTTTTGTTATACTGCATCAGGCCTAATGAGTCACTTTTTTAAAGGCAGAGTGACTCGGGTTCACTGGACGATTATTTTTGTATTATTAAAAAATTATACTGGATTTTATTTATTTTTGCTGCATGAATGGGACTTTTGAAAATTAACTGACTGTAATTTTGAGGCTCAATGAATAATTTTAGTCATTTATAAAGACTATTTTTGTATTCTATACATGTTTTTTTTTAAAATACAACTCATTCTGCCTTTACGTTATACTTTTTTTTTTTTTTTTTTTTTTTAAATAAATACAGGATTTCTTTAAAAATTTCTGCTGAATGACTGGAGCTTTTCAAAATTAATTGACTGTAATTTTGAAGATCAATGAATAGTTTGCCTTTAATCCATACATTTTTTTTTTTTTTTTTTTTTGTGGAAAATCCTACATATTCTGCCTTTAAGATTATTAAAAAAAAAAATTCTGGTCACTTTCACATAGTTCTTTCTCTTTCTTTTTTCACTACAAAAAACAACTGGATTTTGCTTATTTTCTCACTGCATATACATCTGTACGAATGAATGAATTCCTAATTAACTCACAACAGATCCAGAGTTTAACCACCATTCGATGTTATTGAGTCAGCCCACATTTTAACACCGATGCAGTGACATTATCGCGGGTCAGTGGAGAGTTTCTGTGTGCCGTAATGATCTAAATGCTGTTTCACAGGCTTTTCCACTCCGACAAGAAGAAAAGTCTATTGGAAACACTGAATGCTTTTTTTTTTTTTTTTTTTTTTTTTTTTTTTTTTTGCCTTTGTAGGTGTAAAAACGGTGCGCACAGACACCAACTGTCCTCTAACAGCCTCATCTTTCTAATTATCACCTCTGAGCCTTTTGAGCCTCAGAGCTGGTCAGATGGATGCAGGGTGACATAAGGTGACATAGGGTGACACCGGGCCACGGAGCCGGCTGCCATTATGTAATAACAAACCTAAATATAGGAGCCCGTCCTCGGCCAGCTGCACCATTCACTCCCATGATATACTGAATAAAACTGCATGTTTACAGAGCACGGGAGCACAGAAAGACAATAGGAATGCGTTTGGTTTCTTATCAGTTTCGCAATATCGTCATGTGACCTCCGCTTGTTTATAAACTTTCAGAGCTCCGCGAGTCGGCGCATGCGCAAAAGTGACTCATTCATTCACTGGGAACGGGCAGAATGGGCGATAATTCATTTGAAACAAAGTAGTTAACGTTTCGTAATTATGACCATTTAATACAAAATAAAAACACATTACACACACTCGCACACACACACACACACACACACGGCAGACGTGTTGCCGTGGAAACCGAGCTGTCAGAAACTGTTTGGGGAAAGTTGAGGCGAAGTTGTCGTTTTGTTGTCACGAAACGAAGCGCTGTTGAAATGCGTCGACGTAACAAAAAAAAAAATATATATAATAAAATAAAATAAATCTGAAACTACACGAGTAAAATGTCCGCAACAAGCAAACACATCACATGTTGAAAGACAGAGCGAGAAAACGCTGCTTGACGTTTTTCTGTAAAATGGACGGAGCGGCCAGTCGAGCCGCTGACAACAAAACAACAAACGTCAACAATGAACATTTTCACGGAGCGGCCAGGAAAATGCCCATTTGCGACCAAAGTAGGCCGTGACATGTTTAAAATCCTGCCCGTTCGCTCGGCTCGGCTTTAAACCGTCCGCCTGGCGCACTTACTTCTCAATTTCACGCTTTTAAACAAAAAGATTTCAATGAACTTTGTGCAACTCACCAAAAAACAGTCGCCTTGTACGGAAGGGGGGGCTGGTACAAACACGTTCCCCCCGGCGATCCTATTGGCCAGGCCGCGCGTCAATCAGCGGCTCCTCTCGCTCTGATTGGCCGGGAGCGATGTGGCTTGTGCTCTTTATTACCATCGCAGTAACACCGTCGGGTGGGTTAATATGGTGAAAACACAACGAAAGTAACAATTACACAACACCCAGTCTCATTTATTACCTCATTTATCATTTATTACCTAACTCCAACTGGTAGATATGGCAATAATATTGTTATAAACACCGGAATACGACTGAGAAACTGAAATACTGTTTAACTGTGCAATAATTTGTACCTTATATAAGGTGTATATAGTTAGACTTTTTACATATGCTCGGTTTCTTATGTCTGTATTCATTGTTTTAATATTTTGTAAGATTAATGCACATTTGTACACATAATGCAACCACTTTTTTCAAATTTTCTTTTAATATTTCTTATTTCTTTTTTTATTTCTTATCATTTAATTCGTCTCTTGAGAATTCAGCACCTGCAGCACCTGGATTTTTCTGATTCTGATTCTGATTTGGTACAGAAAAATAAGCTTATTGCGATGGCCAATGAAAACAACAAATAAAACCCAAACTACTTCATTTACCACATGCTGAAAGTTGAACCCTGCAGTTAAAGGGTGAGGTGTGTGAATAATGAAAAAAAAAAAAAAAAATGCTGTTAACATAAAAGTAAGCTGCACAGCAACACATATTCGCAAAACAGGGGCATGCATGTGTACACCTGTTGTCTGCACCAGCAGGTAAATGAAAAATGTCTAAAAAGTAGGGTAGGGAAAAAATGTATTCACTTAAGTATTGCAATTCTTTTTCATTTTTTGTTTGTTTGTTTTTAATTACTGAATTGATTCAAGTCTGTTTCCAGCAGGGTCCCTTAACTTCTTGACCACCTTCTGCTAATCCCATGCAGTTTGGGCCCCAAAGCCTGCAGTCCACATGTGTTCTTGTGGCCTGTTGTAAAATGGTGTGTGTGTGCAGACTGGGGCCTAAACAGTCTTGGAGCTGCATCAGTTGGCTTTGACTGGAAAGCTGAGACTCTTGTGGATTCAATGAGCCACATTTGATTCCTGTGTGATGATGTTGGCCCCCATAGCAGCCATTTCACTGCAGGCAGAGACTTTTGTCCAACTGGACGTCGCTGGAGAAAATGACCTCTGGTGACCTCTAGGAGAATCACAGCCTCATCAAATTTTACACAAACAAACTAGACAAGGATTCAAAAACTAAAAATGCAATAAATCATAGTATCAAATCGGCACCTGAGTATTGTGACAGTATCAAATCAGATAAACAGATCGTCCCAGCCCTGAAAACCCTTTTCTCGCGATTTTTCAAGGAGCAAAGTCACGTTTCAACTGCACGGATACTTCCCACAATGCAAAGCAGCATGTGTCAGTTCCTTTGTTCTCTCTTGCTTTCTCCACATTTAATCCTCCCAGCTTTTTCACAGTGAAGTCTGCAGGCCTGAGCTCATCTGGAGGGAAACGCACGTGTTGGCAACATCCTGAAAGCCCTGGAGGACATTTTTCACCGTAATTATCAGGGCTTCATCGCTGCCAGAGACACACAGAGAAGTGGGTCACCTGACTGCAGAACGTTAGTGTTTATAGTTACAGTGAGAAACGCCCATGCAGGTAATACAGCTTATTAAATTAAAGCTCCGCCCCAGTTCCTCTGCATGTTCAGAGTTTTCTCCCCAGAACATTCCTGCTGGTCTCCTCCCAAAGCGAGCAGTAGGATCACTCCTCCTCCTTTCCTCCAGCCGCTGGTTTCCATTCATTCCACTATGATATGAACATGAACTTTCAGAGCCTTCACACTTTCTTCACTCCAGTTTTCCATCAGCGGGATAAAGTCCTCCACATGAGTTTTCCTAAAAGCAGCAGCACTGTTGGCTTTTCAGGACTTTTTCACATTGTGGGAGGAGTGAAACACTGTTTATGTATTTATATATCTACATTACATATATATGCACACATTTACACACACACACCTACATTTATTACTTATACACTCCTTAATTCTTCATGGTATATGATTATTTCATAGGCAGATAGATAGATGTATTTTATTGATCCCAAATTTGTAAATTCTGATGTTATGCAGCAGCAGCTTGTCCAGACACAGGAACAACAGTAGATGACACAAACTCTACCTCTCAACACTAGAAGAGAGAAATATATATCTTTATAAACATTAATCAACACAAGTAACATGTATATATGTGTACATATGTATGAATGCATGCATGTATGTGTGTGTATAATAAAAATCTGTAGACCTTTCACCTTCAAACTTTTGCAAAGACTGTACCTACAATGAAATACACACACATATAAATATATATGTTTATGTATATGTGTATGTCCCAATTCTTTTATGTATATAAATATAGATAGATAGATAGATAGATAGATAGATAGATAGATAGATAGATAGATAGATAGACTAAAACAAACAAACTGGCTTTCCTATACTGGATTAAAGTGTATCTGTAATATGGCCAATAGTGACCATTTAGTTTAATTTCATTTCTGTATTTTCCAGTCAGGTGTGCCAGTTTGATCATAATGGATGTTTGTTTTGTTCATTAATTTGACTGTGAAATTGATGTAAACCACGTCACAGACAGCGGCAGCACTGCTGCACTGCATGACTGAATCATACTAAAAGGACTTCTGCCCTCATTTCATTACTGACATTTCAGCCTCCGTTAAATATATATATATTTTTTTAATTTTCTCTGATACCAAAAACTGAAAAATCAAACAGCATACTCGCCAAAATCAGTTTTATTTTGAAACTTGTATCCGGAAGCAGGTTTTTGGTTAAAAGTTGCATGCTGTGAAAAGGTGAGTTTTCACACCTGTAGCAATAAAAAGGACCGGTGTACTCTTGTGATCCGCCTCGCTTATGGCGTTTCACAGCGGCTCTTCTCCAGTGGAAATTCAGTTTAGCTTTTATCATTTCCGATTTAAACTAATATTTACCAGAGTCAACAGGTACATGTAGCTTGTAGATGTTCTATATTAATTTGTAAAATATGATTTTATGTAGCTATATGTTTTTCACAGTAAAGTGTGTGGTACAGTCCCTGGAGCAGTGACGTGGGAGGAGCAGAGCGGAAGTGGCGGAGCACAGCGGGGCTTGACGCTGTAAAAGCAGCAGCTCCGGACTTTGTGAACACATCAAACTTATGTTTTTCCACTCCGGCGTCTTTCCTCTCCATGTAGCATCAATGCCGAAATTCACCCCCAGGCCCTCGGGTGTGGCTGCCGCCTGTTTCTGCGCTCAGCGGTGAGTTTGAAAACACTTTTATGTACTTTAAAAAAAAAAATGGGGGGTTTTCGGAGCGACGCCTGGTGCCGTTATTTGAACCGTTATTTTCCGCTGCGAGGCGCACCGCCAACACGAGCTCCTTCTCTAAAGGCTTTATTAGAAATGTCGTTTTTTCACCGTCACCGTGTTAAATATGTTGAGACTGAGGCCTGCTGTTGGTGTCCGTGTGGGTTTAACCAAGGAGCTGGACCGACACCGTGTCGAGTTTTGCTTCCTGCTTTTCTAAAACTTCCTCTGCTGATGTGACAGAAGAAGCTGCGGGGAACAAACCCACAGCTGTTCGTGCACAGCTGTGACAGATGAGAGAGAAAACACTGAAACAAAATTATATTCCTACATGAGAGGCTGTGGTAACTTTATATATCTCCTGTTATGTTATTTTACCCATACGGAAATACACTCAGCATCACTTTATCAGCGCCACCTGTGTAATCTGATGTAGCTCAGCTCTGACATAAACTCTACCTTTTATTAAAGTGTATAATGTTCAGTTTGTGTTGACGTTGTGCAGAATGTGTCACTTTAATTCTGTGTTTATTACTGAGGTTGTAGTTTGCAGAGGTCTGCTACTGGGCTGCATTATACTGAGAGGTGTTTCTAATTTTTTGTCCTTTGTGTTTATATTCAATGAGTGGGGACACAATAGTGGAAACAGCTGTCCGTAAAATGCGGTCCAGTCCAACAGCAGCAGGAAAGGAAACTTTAGGGCACCACAGCTGGATTGGACTGGATTAGATTTTTTTTTTCCTCCTATAACTTTCATATCAGTATGCTACCAGTTTTACTTCCTGGAAAATTCTGTATTTTTAGTGGTTACTTCACGTTGTAAAAAAAAAAAAAAAAAAAAAAAAAAAAAAAATCCATCCACACTAATTCCATTACTCACTGTTCTAGTACACATAGCAAGCAAGCAAGCTTATTTATACAGCACCTTTTGCAGACAAAGGTCACATTGTCTCGCAAAATGACAGCAAGTAGAAAATGAGTTTAAAAATAAATAGATACGATGAAATAATAAGAAATTCACAGACTGTATCATGAAATAACTAAGTAAAATATGAAAAAAAAAATACAAAGCATAGAAATAAAACACGGCAAGCTAAATACACAGCAAAATTAAATAAATAAAGTTGAATTAAGTTAAAATATATAGTAATTTAAAAATAAAGTTAGTAAACTGTCGTAAATAAAAAAAAAAAAATAAGGATGTCACAGACTATATTGATGTATTTTCTGTATATTTTGATGCAGCTAATATCATTTATATTTTGTATTAAAAGTCACAGAATGTATCATAAAATAACTAAGTAAAATCTGAAAAAAAAAATACAAAGCATAGAAATAAAATACGGTATGCTAAATACACAGCGAAATTAAATTAAATAAATGAAGTTGAAATAAGTTAAAATATATAGTAAATTAAAAATGAAGTTAGTAAGCTGGTCGTAAATAAAAAAAAAAAATAAGGATGTCACAGACTATATTGATGTATTTTCTGTATATTTTGATGCAACTAATATCACTTATATTTTGTATTATATCTTGTATGATATATTTTGTTTCCTGTCTCCCTCCCAGCTAAGCGATGGACCAGCAGCAGGTCCAGGTGAGCGACGAAGAGCCCGTAGTCCTGCGAGAGGAGAGCCGGAGGAGGAGGAGGAAGAAGGCCATCACGCCGTCGTCCTGCGCCTCCATGGATCAGATCACCGTGGAGTTCGTCCTGCCCAGCGCGGCGCGCGGCGGCAGCGGCCCCGACACCCTGCTGCTGGAGGTCGCCGCCAACTGGACGGTGGAGCAGGTCAGCAGGACCCGGGTCTGGCTTCCTGTGGGGCTGCAGCTGCATCTGCCAATATTTTTCATAATTAACCCATGAATCATATAGTATGACGGTGTATTAGGGCCAGTGTAATATTCCAAAAAAAACTAAGAATTTCTGAGATTTAAGTTTTAAATTTACGAGCAAAAACCTCCCACATTTTTAAGGAGAAAATTTGAATATTATGACATTATACCGTCATAAATTTATGAGAAAAAAAACTCTGAAAAATATATTTTTTTTCATACTGTCAGATTTAGTAAGAAGGAAATCTTGGTGATTTTAGCCCAAAAAAATTATATATAAAAAAAAAATTCTGCATAAATTTTCATACATTTATTAATTTTTTTCTCATAAATCTACAACTTTAATCTTGGATCTTCTGGCTTTTTTTTTGTCTGAATATTCAATGGCTGTGTTTGTTTTTTTTTTTCTCTACAGTGGCCCTAATACACCGTCGTAATTTAGTGAATAAACTGTGTAAAATTAAAGCCAAAGTGTGATGGCCCCAGTTTATTACTTTATTTTAAATTGTAGATCATTAGCATAACATTTTCACATTGAAGTTTGGTCTGGTCCACGTAAGGACTACATTTCCCATCAGCCCCGGTGCTTCCCCGCACTGCGTGTGTGTGTCGTGCAGGTGAAAGCTCAGGTGTGGCTGCGGGCCGTGGCCTCCAACCTGTGTCCAGACTTCTACCAGAGGTTTTCCCCCGATCACTGCATCCTGCTCTACCAGAAGAAAGGCAGCGTGTGCGAGATCTACGACAAACACCAGGTGTTCCAGACGCTCGACTGCATCCGCTACTGGAGAGGTGACGCACCTGTCTGTCTGCCTGTCTGTCTGACTGACTGTCTGACTGTCTGTATGTCTGTCTGTCTGTCTGTCTGTCTGTCTGCCTGTCTGCCTTACTGCCCATTTGTCTGTCTGTCTGTCTGCCTGTCTGCCTTACTGCCTTACTGCCCATTTGTCTGTCTGTCTGTCTGTCTGTCTGCCTGTCTGCCTTACTGCCCATTTGTCTGTCTGTCTGTCTAAAACTTAATAAACATAATTTTATTAAGTACAAAAACTACAAAACTCTCTTTATGTTGAAGTAAAAATCCAAAGAACTGAAAATGTCATTGATGTTGTTGTTGTTGTTGTTGTTGTTGTTGTTGTTGTTGCTGTGAAGCTCTGAAGAAGGAGGTGGGGCGGATCCAGCTGGTGCCCCGCCCCCAGCCAACGGACGAATCCCTGCAGTACCAGCGTTACCTCAACTACCTGATTGGCTACGACGTGACGGACGTCAGCAACGTGCACGACGACGAGCTGGAGTTCACCCGCAGGAAGCTGCTGACGCCGCGGCGCATCGAGCTGTCCGAGCGCGACGCCAAGCTCTACAGCACCGACCCCTGGCTGACGGACAGGCCGCTGACCGAGCACCTGCTCAGCAAGGTGGGCGCTCACCGGTCAATCGATCAGTCGATCAGTCGATCAGTCGATCAGTTCCTGGGTTAGCTTGTCAGAGCGCTGAGAAGGAGGATCCACGATTCCTACATTCCCTCTGCGATCAATAAAGTATCTGGTCAGTTTTCTGAGGAAACTGAGGGGGATTGATCGGTTGATTGATTGATTGAAGCGTGCTCAGCTGACCTCATCAGCTTGGTGCATGGTCAGTCAGTCTACTGATTGATTAGCTAATTGACTGATTGATTAATCAGTTCAATGCTGTATATTCTCCCCAAGGTGACTGAAGTTGGACCTCGATTGATTGATTGATTGATCAGTTTCTTAACAACGTGGTTTGTTTTAGAACATGAAAAATGATTTATTTATTGATGATTCACTGACAAGTTTTCAATCCACATTCTCTGCGAGGGTGTTGAGGAACTGAGCGGGAGGATCACTTGATTAGTTGTTTCGTAGATTGATTGATTGATTGATTCCCAAACATGGTCCTGAGCAAACTGAACAGGGGATTGGTTGGTTGCTTTTTTCGTGGGTCAGTTGCTTGATTGATTGATTGATTGATTGATTGACTGATTGATTTCCACACCACCTTCTCAACAACATGAATGAGGGATTGATTTATTGATGGACCATCTCCTCACTGAGTTAAGAGTTTGATGTATCAATCAGTTTAGTAATTTATTGAATATGGATTAAACTTTACGTGGTGTAATCATTTAATCACCTTCTCCTTGATTATTGATTGATTTAACGCTGTCTTGTCCGTCCTGTCAGGTGAGTAACGGTCACATCCTGCTGGTGATTCACGTCGGCTCCAACAGTCAGACCATCAAAGTCTCCATCGACGACACGCCGGCTCAGGTAACGACCAGAACGAGCACCTGGCGCTCCGTGAACACCTGAAAACAGACGCACCTCATTATCCTTACGCTGTTTGTTACTGTAGAAGCCCATCGCTCATGAAACAGTTTTGTTCTGTTTCCAGGTGCTGGCCAGCTTCTTCACCAAGACGGCCAATAAGAAGGCTCTGCTGGGCATCCCTGACAGTGTGTGTGAGGCCGACTTCGTGCTGCGTGTGTGTGGCAGGTATGGAAAACCTCTCCTGGAGGTTTGAAAATACATCAGTAGCAACGTTTTTTCATTAAAATCAATCAATCAATCAAATTTTATTTATATAGCATCTTTCAAGCAAATGCATGATATTCAAAGTGCTTTACATCTTGATTGACAAATAAGCATAAAATAAGGAGTAAAAGGATTAGGAGACCGATGCACACTCATAAAATATGGTTAATTAAAAAATAAAAGATCAAGAATTAAAAAAATAATAATAATAATCAGACAAGAGAGTGAATAAAAAGATTTAAAACAATAAAAACAAATAAGATACTGAATAAAATATAAAAAAACAGTATAAAAAACAATATAAAAACAGTATACTAATATCAATAAATAAATATAAATATAAAACAATATAAATAATTAGCATAATTCAGTAAGGTTTGAAAATAAGGGGAATTCAGAGGGTTGAATCCTGCTGAAATGATTCTTCAATTAATCCATAATCAATCAGCAGAAAATTTTAGTTGAGTTAGTTTTAGTTAGTTTTAGTCTTTTACCCTGTGGACTACGTTCAGACTAAGGAAGCAATGTGGAGGCATCGCTTTAGGCCCTGCTCACTTCCCATGAGACTTTTTTCCACACTTTCTGGGCAAAATGATTGATTAATTGAAAACTGAATTGACGCAATAATCAAATACAAAGCAGAAAACACGATCAGCCGGCTCCATATGTTGTTTTTTCTCCATATGTTAATCGCCCCCCTCCTCAGGCAGTGAAAAGTGAAAAGTGAATCGCTTGTTCCTTTCCCCATGAACAACCATTCCACAAAGCTCCATGCAAATCAGTTCATAACTTTTAGAGATTTACTGCTAACAAACAAACAAACAAACAAACAGGCAAACAGGAACGAAAGGGGGTGAAAGCATCAGCCCTGTCCTGCTCCACTGACCGAGATCACAGCAGCCGCTTCCAGTCCGGACTGAAGCATCGAGCCTGTAGCCTTTAATGTCTGACTTTACGTGGAGAGTGACCCTCCCTGTGGCGGCTCTCGCAGGGAGGAGTATCTCTACGGCGATAAACCGGTGCAGAACTTCCACTGGATCCGTCAGTGTCTGAAGAACGGGGAGGAGATCCACCTGGTCCTGGAGACGCCGCCCGACCCGGCCCTGGACCTGGTGCAGAGGGAGGACTGGGCCCAGGTGGACGACTGCACCGGAGTCGCAGGTGAAACCAGCGGCACACGGCGAGGTGGAATGTGTGTGTGTGTGTGTGTGTGTGTGTGAGCGTGAGCACGGGGCAGGTGTGAGGAAGGACTGCGGTGTGAAACCGCACCTGTTAGGCTCTGCATTGCGTCACAAATCTCCCAGCCCCCTCTGAGTTTCATGGCTGCATGCAAATAACGGCCACAGGCAGCAAATGTGGAAGCAAAACAGAGACGTGAAACAGCCTGTGGTGTGTGTGTGTGTGTGTGTGTGTAGATCCATTCAGTAACAAGGCAGTAATAGTTCGGGGTGTATGATCACTGTGCTGCCATTGGCAAACACAAATTCTATCCTTAATTTTCAAATATCTTTTGAATTATGTTTTGTAGTTTTTGCAGAAGAAGAAATACGTGCAAAAGGAAATAGAGGCAGAAGCTCAGGCTAATGCTGTGTTTGTAATAATGCCCTACGTAACCGTGACATGGCATTACGTTGATTTGAATTGGGAAATGATTTATTGAATTCCCCCCAGGCACCCACGAGCAGCTGACCATCGACGAGAAGGACCACGAGCGGGTCTTCACCATCTCCATGTGGGACTGCAATAGGAAGTTCAGGGTCAAGGTGCTCGGCATCGACATCCCCTCCCTGCCCAAGAACCCCGAGCTCACCGTGTTCGTCGAGGCCAGCATCTTCCACGGACAGCAGCTC
Source organism: Myripristis murdjan (assembly GCF_902150065.1). Lineage (NCBI taxonomy): Eukaryota > Metazoa > Chordata > Actinopteri > Holocentriformes > Holocentridae > Myripristis > Myripristis murdjan. The sequence goes on along the minus strand of NC_044002.1, from coordinate 26,340,378 downwards.
CTGGCCCAGGTAACTCCCCCCGACACCGAGCGGCTCACGGAAACGTTATGAGACCGAGTGTCACGATTCGGCAAATACTGCGATCAATATTAGGATTTATTGAGACTTTATTTTTTTGAATTATCCTCCAGTATGTGGTCGCAAAGTGTAAAGTTGTAAAAATGCCAGTTTGTTTTAGCCTGACTTTGCAGCGATATTTAGTCGCCATACCGACAGCCGAGCACAACCCGTCTGGTACCAGCGGGTTCCTCAGGTCGTCTAGTTTCATACCTGCATCAATTCAGAAATAAACAAATTGGTTCAAAAATTAATAAAACAAACAAAAAAAACCCATAAAATTAGTAAAACATTGCCAAAATTAGCAAATTATATTTATATGTATTAAATTAAATAACAAGAAAATTACCACAAAATAATAATAACGATAAAATAAACGATAATAATAACATAAAAAACAAGAAAAATAAATAAAATGAATAATAATAATGTTTTTAAAAAGAATTGCGATACCTATGTCAATTGAATTTTTTCACACCCCTATTATAAAATAGTAATTACATATTTTTTTCTGCGAAGTAAAAGTACAAAACACAAAAAAACATAGAAGTAGTAAACAAATTACATTTATATTTTAAAAAAATAAATTACAAGAAAATTACAACAAAACATAGCAAATAAAATAATTAATAATACTAAAATAAAAAAAACAATAAAATAAATAAATAATAATAATGCAAAAATTTTATTAAGAAATTTTAATTTAAAAAACGCAAAACAAAAAATGGCAATACTTAAGTGAATATTTTTTTTTGCACCTGTATTATAAAATAATAATTACATGTTATTTTTTCTGCCAAGTACAATAGTAGTTAAAGAGCTACAACAGAGCACAACAGGCAGAGAGGATTACGGCCAAATTTATTTTTTGACAATAAAAAATCTGTTTTTGGACGTTTGGTTGTAAAGCTGTGGTTCTCGTCCCAGGAGCGGACGACCTCCAAGCCCCTCAGTGAGGAGGTCCTGTGGAACTGCTGGTTGGAGTTTAACATCAGGATCAGAGATCTGCCGAAAGGAGCGCGCCTCAACCTGCAGGTAACAGCCCAAAAAACACAGAGGGAACTATTTTCTGCCCAAGAACACCCGACAGTTTTATCTGTCTGCTGCTGGAGAGCCTGAGCTCAGGCCGACGGAGAGCTGGCTGGTGTTCCTCCGCAGGAAGTAGATCCCAGTTTTTGAGTCTCCATCCAGCCCTGATGTGTTGGGGTGGAGGGAGACGGACCGGAAACTTCACCAAATCACACACAGACTGTCTGGATGGATCATCTGTTTTGGGTGAACTGTGCCTTTAACTCCTGTCACAGTAAACTGGTCAAACTGGTCTCTCTGTTCTGGTTTTTTTTTCTCCTCTCCTCTGTCGTGTTGTCAGGTTTCCTGCGGGAAGTCGGCTCAGACGCCAAACTCCAAGGCAAGCTCCGCCCACCAGGACGGGACAGGAAGTGGAGGAAGCGGCTCCCACGATGGTGAGGCCAAAGACTCAGATATCACTTTTATTTGTTTACTTATTCAAATCACTTGATCAGATTAATTTGACTGCTTTAAAAAACATGAGAAAAATAGCATGAACTAGCAAAAGTTTGTTAAAACATTCATAAAAAAGTAAATGTAAAATAAAATTACGTTTATAATTATAAAATTAAATGACAAAAAAACTACCACAAAATTACTGCAAAAAATAATACAACATAAAAACGAATACATTCAAATGATAATAATAATAATAATAATAATAACAATAATGAAGAAAAATAAATAAAGATAAATTTTAAAAATTTAAAGAACAAGAAAAAAAAATAAAAATAAAAAACAAGAAAAACACCCCATTATTACCAGACAAAAATAAAAAAGTAAGGATGAAGGGGGAAATAAAACATTTTAAATTAAAAGCCCAGCCTCGGGCCACTGGTCAGTAAAGGAACCAGAGACTTGTTTACCTGACTGTGTGTGTGTGTGTGTTTGTGTGTGTGTGTGTGTGTGTGTGTGTCTCTCAGGGAAGACGAAGAGTCGCCTCCTGTACTACGTCAACCTGCTGCTGGTGGACCACCGCTCGCTGCTGCGGCAGGGCGAGTTCATCCTGCACATGTGGAAGATGCCGGAGAAGAGCGAGGAGAGCAGCAGCAGCGTCAACGCCGACAAGCTCACCTCGGCCACCAACCCGGACAAGGCCTCGTCCATGGCCGTGTCCGTCCTGCTGGACAGGTACTGCTTCCCCGTGGTGCTGCCCAAGAGCCGCGAGGCGGGCCGGGACGCCGCGGCGCCGGACGAGGCCGAGGGCGGCGAGCGGGGCCAGAGGGAGATGCCCAACCACCTGAGGAAGCAGTTCGAGGCCATCGTGGCCACGGACCCCCTGCACCCGCTCAGCCCCGAGGACAAAGAGCTGCTGTGGCACTTCAGGCACGAGTGCATGCGCCACCCCAGGTACGGCGGGACCGACGCTCCCTTAAAAACACACCTGTCTGCAGGAAAACACGACATGGAAATATGAGGATCAAGCTAATGAGCTAATGAGCTAGTAATCACCAAGAACTGGAAATGACTGCAGTTTTTTTTTTTTTTTTTCCCCTCGGGTTATTCTGAGGGAAAAAAACCTATAAAATTTAAGATTTAAGTTGTAAATTTATAAGAAAAAAATGTAAAAATAGCTTTTCTTACTTCTTACTACTTTATTACTGATAATCTCAGAATTTTATTTTTTTTTTATAAATTTTATTTTTTTTTCACATAAACTTGCCACTTCAATCTCAGAGAATATCCAAATTTTTTTGTGATAAATTTACGACTTTAATCTCCGAGTTTTTTTTTTGTTTTTTTTTTCATTTTTTTCTATTTAATGTACTCTAAATGGTGAACACATAGACATTATATAGGGACTTTTGATTGTATTTTCCCCTGATGTTCATTAACGTGCTCTGTCCCTATCAAATAAACAAATAAAATAAAATAAAATGAAATAAAATAAAATAAACATATAAACCGAATGGGAGAAGAACAGACATTGAAAGGTTTTCCTCGTTTATTTGACCAGTTCAACAGAAAATGGTGATTGTTGTCGGTCGTTATGGCAACATCTCAAATCAGTGGGGTTGAAAAATCCTCCTATTCAGTGTGTGTGCGTGTGTGTCTTTGTGTGTGTGTGTGTGTGTGTGTGTGTGTGTGTGTGTGTGTGTGTGTGTGTGTGTGTGTGCGCGTGCTCAGGGCCTACCCGAAGCTGCTGAGCTCCGTCCGCTGGGGCAAACAGGAAGACGTCCTGATCACACACCGCCTGCTGGAGCGCAGCACCGCCTGGGACAGCAGGTACACACACACACACACACACACACACACACCTGGCGTACACACACACACACACACACCTGGCAACCAGATGCGTCCACACAGAAACATGCAGATGCTGTTTTCTCCACAGAGATCAGTGTTTATAAAAAAGAAGATGTGGTGAGAATGAGCTTCATGCAGACTTCACACCTGCGCACACACACACACACACACACACACACACACACACACACACACACACACACACACATACACACACACATACACACACACACACACACACACACAGTTTTGGAGGAGAAGTAGCAGAAAATATTCACACCACCGTTCTTATTGTAACTTTATTATTATTTATATATATAAATTTAATTGTATTTATAAGTGAGAATGTGTGTTGCACTGTGAGACACATAATCCAGATGTGAAGAACTAAATCCAGATAATCCAGATGTGACTGACCTGTGATCAGCTCATGTTCATTATGATGAGCTCTGCATGTTTCATCTGGTGTGCCCACATCCTGATGGAAGACTAGACTGATGATGGTGATGGTGATGATGATGATGATGATGATGATGGTGGTGATGGTGATGAAGGTGATGGTGATGATGCTGATGGTGGTGATGATGCTGCTGATGATGATGTTGATGATGTGATGATGATGATGATGATGATGGTGGTGATGGTGATGATGATGATGATGATGATGATGAAGGTGATGATGATGATGAAGGTGATGTTGATGATGATGAAGGTGATGATGGTGATGATGAAGGTGATGAAGGTGATGATGAAGGTGATGAAGGTGATGCTGATGCTGATGATGAAGGTGATGAAGGTGATGATGAAGGTGATGAAGATGATGATGATGAAGGTGATGATGGTGATGAAGGTGATGATGATGAAGGTGATGAAGATGAAGATGATGATGATGAAGGTGATGAAGGTGTCTCTGGTGTGTGTCCGAGCAGCCGTCTGGACGTGGGTCTGGCCATGCAGCTGCTGGACTGTCACTACTCAGACGCTCAGGTGCGCTCCATGGCCGTCAGGAAGCTGGAGACGCTGGGAGACGACGACGTGCTGCGATACCTGCTGCAGCTCGTCCAGGTGAGCTGGCACACCTGGACACCCTGCCCCGCCCTGCCCTGCTCTGCCCCGCCCTGCCCTGCCCTGCCCTGCTCTGCCCTGCCCTGCCCTGCCCCGCCCTGCCCTGCTCTGCCCTGCCCCGCCCTGCCCTGCTCTGCCCTGCCCCGCCCCGCCCTGCCCCACCCTGCCCCACCCCGCCCTGCCCTCCCCTCCTCTCTTCTCTTCTCTTCTCTTCTCTTCTCCTCTCTTCTTCTCCTCTCTTCTCTTCTCTTCTCCTCTCTTCTCTTCTCTTCTCTTCTCTTCTCCTCTCTTCTCTTCTCTTTTCTTCTCTTCACCTCTCTTCTCTTCTCCTCTCTTCTCTTTTCTTTTCTTCTCTTCTCTTCTCCTCTCTTCTCTTCTCTTTTCTTTTCTTCTCTTCTCTTCTCCTCTCTTCTCCTCTCTTCTCTTCTCTTTTCTTCTCTTCACCTCTCTTCTCTTCTCCTCTCTTCTCTTTTCCTTTCTTCTCTTCTCTTCTCCTCTCTTCTACTCTCTTTTCTTCTCTTTTCTTCTCTTCTCCTCTCTTCTCTTCTCTTCTCCTCTCTTCTCCTCTCTTCTCTTCTCTTTTCTTCTCTTCACCTCTCTTCTCTTCTCCTCTCTTCTCTTTTCTTTTCTTCTCTTCTCTTCTCCTCTCTTCTACTCTCTTTTCTTCTCCTCTCTTCTCTTTTCCTTTCTTCTCTTCTCTTCTCCTCTCTTCTACTCTCTTTTCTTCTCTTTTCTTCTCTTCTCCTCTCTTCTCTTCTCTTCTCCTCTCTTCTCCTCTCTTCTCTTCTCTTTTCTTCTCTTCACCTCTCTTCTCTTCTCCTCTCTTCTCTTTTCTTTTCTTCTCTTCTCTTCTCCTCTCTTCTACTCTCTTTTCTTCTCTTTTCTTCTCTTCTCTTCTCTTCTCTTCTCTTCTCCTCTCTTCTCCTCTCTTCTCTTCTTCTCCTCTCTTCTCCTCTCTTCTCCTCTCTTCTCTTCTCTTTTCTTCTCTTCACCTCTCTTCTCTTCTCTTCTCCTCTCTTCTCTTTTCTTTTCTTCTCTTCTCCTCTCTTCCTCTCATTCCTACTCTCTTTTCCTTTCTCTTTCTTCTCTTCTCGTCTCTTCTCCTCTCTTCTCCTCTCGTCTCTTCTCTTCTTCCTCCTCTCTTCTCTTCTCTTCTTCTCCTCTCTTCTCTTCTCTTCCTCTTTCCTTCTGCTTTGCTTCTTCTCTTCACTCTCCTCTCTTCTCTTCTCCTCTCTTCTCTTTTCTTTTCTTCTCTTCTCTTCACCTCTCTTCTCTTTTCTTCTCTTCTCTTCTCCTCTCTTCTCCTCTCTTTTCTTCTCTTCTCCTCTCTTTTCTTCTCTTCTCCTCTCTTTTCTTCTCTCCTCTCCTCTCCTCTCTTCTCTCTTCTCTTCTCCTCTCCTCTCTTCTCTTCTTGTGCAGCTGAAATGTTTATTTTCTGATAAACACTCCCCTCGGCGTTGGACGCTACAGCGTAACCATGGCGACACCAGGTTTGAATTCACAGTCTAGTGAATCGGTACTACATTACCCAGCATGCACTGGGCCCGTCGCAGCAGCACGTGCGTCCCTCACACTGATGTGACAGAGTTTGGGGTTTAAAGTGTTCATCGCAAATGGAAGTTGTGTGAGCCTCTGGCAGTATCCTGGCACAAACACACACACACACACACACACACACACACACACACACACATACACACACAGTGAATTACTTTGTTGTCTTTTTCTGATAATTGCCTCTGTGGTCAGTTTTGCATGGAAGTTATCAGGCTGCTCGCCGTCACATGCAAACGACCATTTCCCTCTTCCTCTGCCGCCCAGAGCAGAGAGACGTGAAGAGCGGTGTGTGTGTGTGTGTGTGTGTGTGTGTGTGTGTGTGTGTGTGTGTGTTCCGGAAATATCGTCTGGTATATTTCCAGAATGCACTCGGGCTCACAGCAGCTGTTATTTACCGGCGGCATCTTGGTTTTCCTCAGTTAATAATCACAGGATGTTGGTGCGACAAAACACAAGCGCTTCATTCAGAACGTTTGTTGTGAGAGAAACAGGTCATTCAGTTTCCATGTGAGCTGTAGTGTGTGTGTGTGTGTGTGTGTCTGTGTGTGTGTTTGAAGTGGCTCTCTTTCAACTCACACACAACAAACTCTGTGTTTTGACTGCGCTTCCCGCACTGTGTTTGGTCTGTTTATAACCAGCAAACTGCTATCTGGATTACATAACATTAGCTCTGTGTGTGTGTGTGTGTGTGTGTGTGTGTGTATGTGTGTGTGTCCTGCAGGCGGTCAAGTTTGAGCCGTACCATGACAGCGCCCTGGTCAGGTTCCTGCTGAAGAGAGCGCTGAGGGTAAGCAGCATCTAAATGAGCAGGTTCCACAACCAGGAAAATAAAGATGAAACACTTTTAAATCAAATTGCTTTTCATAGACTTTATTCAGAGAAGCTCTGACATCTTTTTCTTCATCCATATTTCATGTATTTCAAGAACAGGCCCTGATCTTATGTTGTTGGCTGGGGCAATGCAATTAAGCTTTGCGTTTTCAATTTTAAGTTTATCATTAATAACATTAATTATTAGGGGTGTGGGACTCTCTTGACTTAATTACGATTATTGGGCGTCCAATTTGATTTAAAATCGATTTTTGATTCGGAATGATTCCCGATTATAAACCGATAATCATCTGAATGAATGGAAAGGAGGCACTATTTGTGTGTCCCTTTTTTTATTTATTTATTTTTATTTATTTATTTATTTATATATTATTATTTTTTAAACCAACCATCTCAATGCCCTTGCTTTTTTTTAAATTAATTATTTTTATTATTATTATTAATTTCCTCTTTTTTTTTATTGTTTGTTGTTTGTTATTTTACCTCCCTGTGCCTCTGTACTATTCGCTCATGCTCCCTTTGATATTCAAATTGAAAATAAAAAATAAAATTTTAAACAGCAGCGTTTTGGTCTGAAGTGGCCAAAACTCTTGGAGGAGGAGGAACCCGGCAAACAGCCCCTCCTCCAAGCCCCGCCCTCATGAGTTTAAGCCCCTCCTCCAAGCCCCGCCCTCATGAGTTTAAGCCCCTCCTCCAAGCCCCGTCCACTCGCTTTGTGCGTCTCAGATGTCGAGGCAATGGAGGAACAGGAAGTGGCGACCCGGCTCCCTTCTCTGCCGTTCTGTAGCTACGCTAAGATGAGCTAAAGTACCGGAGCTACGCCAGGCTAAGCTAAAGTACTACTATAAGTACTACTGGAGCTACGCTAGGCTAAGATGAGCTAAAGTACTACTTTGATCTTAACAGCCAAGTATATTGTTTTGGATTCATTTAAACTTTTGGTCGAGGCAGAAAATCCTCATTTTAGTTAAAAAATCAACATTAAGTCACGGAACATTCTGTGAACTTTATGGTATTTTTCCTCCAACAGTTACAGAATATTGTCATATCAATAACACGTAAACATTTAACTTCATTTTGACTCTCTGGGATTTACTTTTCAGCTTTTTCTTTGTAACGCTGACCCACACCGCCTCTCTCCTCGTGTGTGTTTTTGTTTGTTTATTTGTTTGTTTGTTTGCTGTGCACAGAGTAAGCGTATCGGCCACTTCCTGTTCTGGTTCCTGCGCAGTGAGATCGTCCAGTCGATGCACTACCAGCAGAGGTACGCCGTCCTGCTGGAGGCGTACCTGCGCGGCTGCGGCGAGGCCATGCTGCAGGACTTCAGGAAGCAGGTGAGCCGCTGCCCAGCTACACACACACACACACACGCATGCACGCACACACACACACACACACACACACACACACACACACACACACACACACACATACACACACACACACACACACGCACACACACATACACACACGCATGCACGCACACACACACACACACACACACACACACACGCATGCACGCACACACACACACACACACGCAGTCACACACACACACACACACACACACACACTGAACAGCCAGGAGTCTGACGTTCCTGGTCCTACTGTAAATATTTTATTACTGAAAGAATAAGTATGCGGATGTTATTGTTACACTGTACTGCCTGGCTCTAGCTTTGTCTGTAGCTGGGTCTGTAGCTGGGTCTGTAGTGGGTCTGTATCTGGGTCTGTAGCTGGGTCTGTAGCTGGGTCTGTAGTGGGTCTGTAGCTGGGTCTCTAGTTGGGTCTGTAGCTGGGTCTGTGACTGTGTCTATAGCTGGGTCAGTAACTGGGTCTGTACTGGGGTCAATAGCTGGGTCTGTAGTTGGATCAGTAGCTGGGTCTGTAGTGGGTCTGTAGCTGGGTCTGTAGTGGGTCTGTAGCTGGGTCTGTAGTTGGGTCAGTAGCTGGGTCTGTAGTGGGTCTGTAGCTGGGTCTGTAGCTGGGTCAGTAACTGTGTCTATAGCTGGGTCAGTAACTGGGTCTGTACTGGGGTCAATAGCTGGGTCTGTAGTGGAGTCAGTAGCTGGGTCATTAGTGGGTCTGTAGTGGGGTCTGTAGCTGGGTCTGTAGCTGGGTCTGTAGGTGGGTCTGTAGCTGGGTCAGTAGGTGGGTCAGTACCAGGTCTGTAGCTGGGTCTGTAGTGGGTGAGTAGCTGGGTCAGTAGCGGGTCTGTAGCTGGGTCTGTAGTGGGTCTGTAGCTGGGTCTGTAGTGGGTCTGTAGTGGGTGAGTAGCTGCGTCAGTAGCGGGTCTGTAGCTGGGTCTGTAGTGGGTCTGTAGCTGGGTCAGTAGCTGGGTCAGTAGCGGGTCAGTAGCTGTGTCTGTAGCTGGGTCTGTAGCTGGGTCGGTAGCTGGGTCGGTAGGTGGGTCAGTAGGTGGGTCTGTAGGTGGGTCTGTAGGTGGGTCTGTAGCTGGGGCAGCAGGTGGGTCAGTAGCTGGGTCAGTAGCTGGGTCTGTAGCTGGGTCAGTAGGTGGGTCTGTAGCTGGGTCAGTAGCTGGGTCAGTAGCTGGGTCAGTAGCGGGTCTGTAGCTGGGTCAGTAGCTGGGTCTGTAGCTGGGTCTGTAGTGGGTCTGTAGCTGGGTCTTGTAGGTGGGTCTGTAGCTGGGTCTGTAGGTGGGTCAGTAGTGGGTCTGTAGCTGGGTCTGTAGCTGGGTCTTAGGTGGGTCAGTAGTGGGTCAGTAGCTGGGTCTGTAGCTGGGTCAGTAGCGGGTCTGTAGCTGGGTCTGTAGCTGGGTCAGTAGGTGGGTCAGTAGCGGGTCTGTAGCTGGGTCTGTAGCTGGGTCAGTAGGTGGGTCAGTAGCGGGTCTGTAGTGGGTCAGTAGCGGGTCTGTAGCTGGGTCTGTAGCTGGGTCAGTAGGTGGGTCAGTAGCGGGTCTGTAGTGGGTCAGTAGCGGGTCTGTAGCTGGGTCTGTAGTGGGTCTGTAGCTGGGTCAGTAGTGGGTCAGTAGCTGGGTCAGTAGCTGGGTCTGTAGTGGGTCAGTAGTGGGTCTGTAGCTGGGTCAGTAGTGGGTCAGTAGTGGGTCAGTAGTGGGTCAGTAGCTGGATCAGTAGCTGGGTCTGTAGCTGGGTCAGTAGTGGGTCTGTAGTGGGTCTGTAGCTGGGTCAGTAGTGGGTCAGTAGTGGGTCTGTAGTGGGTCAGTAGGTGGGTCTGTAGCTGGGTCTGTAGTGGGTCAGTAGGTGGGTCTGTAGCTGGGTCTGTAGCTGGGTCTGTAGTGGGTCTGTAGCTGGGTCAGTAGTGGGTCAGAAGGTGGGTCTGTAGCTGGGTCTGTAGTGGGTCTGTAGCTGGGTCAGTAGTGGGTCAGTAGTGGGTCAGTAGGTGGGTCTGTAGCTGGGTCTGTAGTGGGTCTGTAGCTGGGTCAGTAGTGGGTCAGTAGGTGGGTCTGTAGCTGGGTCTGTAGTGGGTCTGTAGCTGGGTCAGTAGTGGGTCAGTAGTGGGTCAGTAGGTGGGTCTGTAGTGGGTCTGTAGCTGGGTCAGTAGTTGGTCAGTAGCGGGTCAGTAGCTGGGTCAGTAGCTGGGTCTGTAGCTGGGTCAGTAGCTGAGGCTGACCTGCTGCTGCTGTCCAGGTGGAGGTGACCGAGGCTCTGCAGAGAGTCACCAGAGAGATCAAGGCCATGTCTGCAGACAAATACGACGTCAGCGCACAAGGTGAGACTCACACACACACACACACACACACACACACACACACTCACACACACACATACACACACACACACACCTGACACACACCTGCCTTTGGTACGATACGGAGCAAATGGCCCTAATGTGAACAGACCCTGAGAGCACAGAGCTCAGAGGTTTTTTTCTCATAAATTTTCCTCTTTAATCTCAGAGAATACCTGCTACGCTCAGTCAATCCTGCTGTTTGGAGTGGAAAATAAAACGTGTATTATAACTCTGTGTGTGTGTGTGTGTGTGTGTGTGTGTGTGTGTGTGTGTGTGTCAGTGGTGTTCCAGCTGCGTCAGAAGCTGGAGACTCTGCAGTCGTCGGGGCTGCCGGACAGTTTCAGAGTCCCGTACGATCCTGGCCTGAGAGCTGGAGCCCTGCTGGTGAGGGAGCAACACACACACACACACACACACACACACACACACACACACACAGGTTCATGTTCAGACAACCTGCACAACCCCCTCATATGTCTCTGTGTGTGTGTCTATGTTCGTCTGTCTGTATATATCTGTGTGTGTGTGTGTGTGTGCAGATCGAGCAGTGTAAAGTGATGGCGTCCAAGAAGAAGCCTCTGTGGCTGCAGTTCAAGCGAGCCGACCCGACGACCCTGTCCCGGGACGCCATCGGCATCATCTTCAAAGACGGAGACGACCTGAGGCAGGACATGCTGATCCTGCAGGCGAGGCGCTGCACACACACACACACACACACACACACACACACACACACACACATACAGAATCACAGGAATCAGAATCACGTTGGTTATGGGCCAGTTAAAGGCACACGACGTAGTTTTTTTCTTGTAAACACACTGAAGTGAAATGGTGTGTGTGTCTGGAAGCTTCTCACTCCTTAAAATACAAAATTCAAAGAGTTGTTCTGTGATATTGTGAAGTTTTATCCTGTTTCCATTAGGCTTTACACGATCAGGGTTTTTGGGGCCGATAACCGATCAGTGAGTTTAAATAAACCGATCACCGATCACATGAGGGAGCGATATGTCTATTTAAATAACTTGTTTATTTACTGTATATACATTGCCAAAAGTATTCGCTCATCTGCCTTCACACACATATGAATGTGAGTGATATCCCATTCTTAAACCATAAGATTTAATATGGTATCGGCCCACCCTTTGCAGCTATAACGGCTTCAACTCTTCTGGGAAGACTGTCCACAAGGTTGAGGAGAGTGTTTATAGGAATTTTTGACCATTCTTCCAAAAGCGCATTGGTGAGGTCACACACTGATGTTGGTCGAGAAGGCCTGGCTCTCAGTCTCCGCTCTAATTCATCCCAAAGGTGTTCTATCGGGTTCAGGTCAGGACTCTGTGCAGGCCAGTCAAGTTCATCCACACCAGACTCTGTCATCCATGTCTTTATGGACCTTGCTTTGTGCACTGGTGCACAGTCATGTTGGAAGAGGAAGGGGCCCGCTCCAAACTGTTCCCACAAGGTTGGGAGCATGGAATTGTCCAAACCCAGACTCGTCCATCAGATTGCCAGACGGAGAAGCATGATTGGTCACTCCAGAGAACACGTCTCCACTACTTTAGAGTCCAGTGGTGGCGTGCTTTTGTAACAATTCTGAACCGAACAGAGACTCAGATGCAGAGAAACACACAGGAAACAAACAGTAAGTAAAGATAATCACTTTACTTTTCCAGTCCAGGGTCATACACGGGAAGGCAGGCAGAGAAGACAAACAAGTCCAATCAGGGGATGAGCACAAAAACCAAAGTCCAAAAATCCAATCCAAGTCCAAAACCAGAAAAGCTAACACGAAGAAATAAATGCTGGAATGCATGAACTCACAGGGGAGACAATGACAATCTGGCAGAGGACACAAGGACACACAGGGAATAAATAGGGCAAGACTAATTACAACAAGACACACCTGGGGAAGGGGCTGGAACACAAGACAGGAGAACACAGAGGATAGGCTGAGGAAACACTGGGAGGGATCAGTACAATCAGGGATAATTGACAGACACAGGACAGGTGTGGCACTGGAAGGAGCAAACAAGACACAGGTGTGTGGGAAAAACAAGCAGGAAACCAAAAGGAAGTAACAACATAACATACAAGGGCAATACTACAAAATAAAACAGGAAGTGCCAACAAACACATAACTCAAACAAGACAGAATATCACAGCTTTACACCATTGCATCCGACGCTTTGCATTGCACTTGGTGATGTGTGGCTTGGCTGCAGCTGCTCGGCCATGGAAACCCATTCCATGAAGCTCTCTGCGTACTGTACTTGGGCTAATCTGAAGGTCACATGAAGTTTGTAGCTCTGTAGCAATTGACTGTGCAGAAAGTCGGCGACCTCTTTGCACTATGCGCTTCAGCATCCGCTGACCCCTCTCCATCACTTTACGTGGCCTACCACTTCGTGGCTGAGTTGCTGTTGTTCCCAAACGCTTCCATTTTGTTATAATAGAGCTGACAGTTGACTGTGGAATATTTAGGAGCGAGGAAATTTCACGACTGGACTGGAATTCCAGTGTGGCATCCTATCACGGTGCCACACTGGAATTCACTGAGCTCCTGAGAGCGGCCCATTCTTTCACAAATGTTTGTAGAAGTAGTCTGCATGCCTGAGTGCTTGATTTTATACACCTGTGGCCATGGAAGTGATTGGAACACCTGAATTCAATTAATTGGATAGCTGAGTGAATACTTTTGGCAATATAGTGTACTTAAAACTAGCTTGAGTTTTCTCTGTCTCAGACACTCTGAAGAAGTCCCACACCGCTGACATGTATGTTTGAATCCGACAGCGAATGATTCAAGATTAAAAAAACTTTATTGTCCGTCACATAGTGACAGGGCTCAAAACTAACACGGCAGTGGTGTGGAACTTCTTCGGAGTAAATGAGACAGATAAAACGACGCAACGGGAGCATCTGCAAAAAGTTTCAACACGACAATGACGTCACTGATCGGATCGGCGAATTGAGATGCTAAATTGCATAAAATGCAAAATATTGGCCGATCCGATATATCTGATCAGATCGGTGGGAAGCCTAGTTTCCATCGCCGTGTTGACTCATGTGTCATCCTGGTACTCGTGGCTTCTGGATGATCATGTTATGTAAACAAAAAGTCTCGTGGTCATAAAACACGAGCGGGTTCCTTTTGGTTCTGCTGGGAGAACGTTGGAGAACCAAGAGGCAGAGACAGAGAGGGGGTTTCTCAGGAGGGGAAAGCAGTGAAACTACCTGGACTAACAGGACTGCAACCAAATCCCCTCCTGCCTGAGGACGGCCACCCCACACGGCTCGCTGACACACACACACACACACACACACACACACACACCTAACCAGAAACTGTCAACAGGTCATCAGTCGTTGATTAACTGTGTTGTATTTACTTAGTTCACTATGGAAATACATAAAGTCAGTAGCTAACATCGTCACTACTCATCTTAAATTTTAATCAAAGTTTCTAGCTCAGTTTTGGGCAAGACCGGTTAGTCCACTCAAGATGATTTTGGTGAAAAATGTGTGTGTGTGTGTGTGACCTCGGTCTGACCTGAGCTCTGTTTGTCCCTTCAGATCCTGCTGATCATGGAGTCGATCTGGGAGACGGAGAACCTGGACCTGTCCCTGCTGCCGTACGGCTGCATCTCCACCGGGAACAGGATCGGTCAGCCGGCTCGCACACACACACACACACACACACACACACACACACACACATACACACACACACACATGCACAGGCTGATCAGTGTTAATCTGTCCGTCTTGCGGCTGCAGGTATGATCGAGATCGTGAAGGACGCCACCACCATCGCCAACATCCAGCAGAGCGTGGTCGGCAGCACCGGAGCCTTCAAAGACGAGATCCTGCACCAGTGGCTCCGGGACCGCTGTGTGAGCGAGGACAAGGTGCCCCCAAAACACACACACCCCCCCCCTCGCTGCTCTGACCTTTGTTTTCCTTCAGAGGGTACAATAATCCACCAGTGGGACGAGATAATCCCACTGGCTTCCAGAGTTTTGTTTTCTGGATCTGATCTGCCTCGTTTCTCCTCGTTTATCCCTTTGAAACCTCAGCAAATTAACTTTTCAAAAGCGTTTCATATTAAATAAAATAACATAAAATCACCACAGAAATACCCGGAAACATGAGGGGGAAAATAATTTCAAGAAAATTTATATGAAATTGCCACTAAATTACCAAAGAAATGGAAAAAAAGAGTAAAAACCACATGAAAGTGACCAGACAGATTTTATAGAAGATTCTCTTTGGCGCCCCCTGCAGGTGGAAGCATCATCATCATTAATAAAGGGGTGCCTGTCGTCTGAGGATCTGTGTGACGTTGGTGTGTGTGTGTGTGAGTGTGTGTGTGGTTTGCAGAGCAGAAATGCATCGTGGGTACGGTGTGATGTCACCTCTCTCCAGCTGCTCCTCTGTCAGTTTCAGAGGAAGTGGCAGCGTCGCAGACAGGAAGGAAACGCGTCTGTGTGTGTTTCCACCGTGCGCACGCACACACACACACACACACACACACACACACTCCTCTAGCCGTCACAGCTGCACTCTGATCTATTATTACTTTTCCTGCTCTGTTTCTGTAAAAAGGTTTTCAGACGTCTTCGTGTTCTGGACCCGACTCGACTTTCATTCAGCTTTTTTTTTTTTTTTTTTTTTTTTTTTTTTTTGTGTTTGGATCCTGACATGAAAAAATATTTTGCTTTGCATCAGGATTTGGGATTAAAATGTTCAGCTCTCATAGTTGACAGATCTAAAGTGGTGAGATTATTCCTGTCCCTGTTGTTGTTATTATCTCCCAGGAGCCTCGAGGCCCCAGAATCCTCTGGTTCATCATTTTATCAGGAGAAGCTGCGACCTGCTGCTCTGACACCAAACGCTCTGTGATCTTAAATGACATGTAACGCTCTCTCGCACAATATCATCAAATTTTTATTCAAAATAGTGTCTGAACTATTGGAGATAACGCTTTGAGATTTCAGCAAATTCACTTGATTTGTTAAAAATAAAAAGAGGGGGAAAGTTTACAAGCATATGAGCAAGAAACAAGTAAAACATGACCAGAATATTACCAAAAAGGTAGTGAAAAAATTACAAAAAAAAATCATAAAATTGAAAAAAAAAAAAAAAAAAAAAAAAAAAAAAAAAAACAGAAAATTTGCATTTTTTAAAAATGTTATAAGAAAACTATTTGTAAGTATTATGAAGAGATTATAACAAGAAAATTACCACAAAATTAAGTAAACATTTTGTGTGGAAAAAACTGAAAGACATCGCAAAAAAAAAAAAAAAAAAAAAAAAATCCCAATAAACAAAAAAACACAAATAATGTGAATCTTGTAAAGGAGATGAAGTAAGAACCTTTCAAAATAAAAGCGTGCCCACAGGCTCCTGGGTTTCAAAGAGTTACTTCAGCTTGTGTCAGGTGAGGCGGCAGGGCGGGGCTCACAGTGTCAGGTGAGGCGTGGCGGCAGGGCGGGGCTCACAGTGTCAGGTGAGGCGTGGCGGCAGGGCGGGGCTCACAGTGTCAGGCGTGGCGGCGGGGCGGGGCTCACAGTGTCAGGTGAGGCGTGGCAGCAGGGCGGGGCTCACTGTCAGGTGAGGCGTGGCGGTGGGGCGGGGCTCACAGTGTCAGGTGAGGCGGCAGGGCGGGGCTCACAGTGTCAGGTGAGGCGTGGCGGTGGGGCGGGGCTCACAGTGTCAGGTGAGGCGGCAGGGCGGGGCTCACAGTGTCAGGTGAGGCGTGGCGGTGGGGCGGGGCTCACAGTGTCAGGTGAGGCGGCAGGGCGGGGCTCACAGTGTCAGGCGTGGCGGCAGGGCGGGGCTCACAGTGTCAGGTGAGGCGTGGCGGTGGGGCGGGGCTCACAGTGTCAGGTGAGGCGGCAGGGCGGGGCTCACAGTGTCAGGTGAGGCGGCAGGGCGGGGCTCACAGTGTCAGGTGAGACGGCGGGGCGGGGCTCACAGTGTCAGGTGAGGCGGTGGGGCGGGGCTCACAGTGTCAGGTGAGGCTGATGACCAGGTGTTCTCCTCTGCAGTTCCAGCAGGCGGTGGAGCGCTTCCTGCTGTCCTGCGGCGGGTACTGCGTGGCCACCTACGTGCTCGGCATCGGAGACAGACACAACGACAACATCATGATCACCGAGTCCGGTAAACAACAACAACAACAACAACAACAACAAAACACTCCTCCAAACGATGGACATACCTTCCTGTTTACAGATCTCATGTGATAAGACCTGATGATGTGATATGATCAGGACACCTTAAGAAGCTTTGCTGTGTGTGTGTGTGTGTGTGTGTGTGTGTGTGTGTGTGTGTGTGTGTGTGTGTGTGTGTGTGTGCAGGGAACCTCTTCCACATTGACTTCGGCCACATCCTGGGGAACTACAAGAGCTTCATGGGCATCAGTAAGGAGTGGGTTCCCTTCGTGCTCACGCCGGACTTCCTGTACGTCATGGGAACGTCGGGCAAGAAGAGCAGCCCCCACTTCCACAAGTTCCAGGTGCTGGAAGCGGCACACACACACACACACACACACACACACACACACATACAGTCACAGTTTTGTTATACTGCATCAGGCCTAACGAATCACTTTTTAAAGGCAGAGTGAGTCGGGCTCACTGGACGATTATTTTTCTATGAGTCTAGACATTGTTTTTTTTTTTTGAAACTCCCACTCATTTTGTCTTTAAGTTATTATTAAAAAATTATACTGGATTTTATTTATTTTTGCTGCATGAATGGGACTTTTGAAAATTAATTGACTGTAGTGTTGAGGATCAGTGAATAATTTTAGTCATTTATAAAGTAATGACTTTTTGTAGTCTGTACATGTTTTTTTTTTTTTTAATCCTATTCACTCTGCTTTTAAGTTATTCTTTTTTTTTAATGAATACAGGATTTCTTTAAAAATTTCTGCTGCATGACTGGAACTTTTCAAAATTAATTGACTGTAATTTTGAGGCTCAATGAATAGTGAATATTGAAAATCCTACTCATTCTGCCTTTAATATTATTAAAAAAAAAAAAACAAAAAAAAAAAAAACAAAAAAAAACTAAATCTGTAAATACCCAGTCAAGTGTCTCGCCATCGCCTGTCGTTTAGAGTTCAGTTTATTGATTTTGGAAACATTAAATATTAGTTTGTTGGCTGTGACGTGTGTGTGTGTGTGTGTGTGTGTGTGTGTGTGTGTGTGTGACCCAGTTCAGCGATTAAAATTAACCCAGATTGTTTGTGCATGTGTGTGCGTGCGTGTGTGTGTGTGTGTGTCAGGCTGATGAAAATGTCTCAGTGCAGCAGAACATGAGAGAAATTAAGATGATGAGAATATTATTAATATTTCCGCACTTATACATTTATAATGAGCAGCTCAAGCAAATGGAACAACGTGCAACAAACAAACAGTCTGAAAAATAAATAAATAAATAAATAAATAAATAAAAAGCCTTCATGGTAAACTTTTATTCCAAAAGCACAGCAGCCGTCTCTGGAAATTTTTTTTATTATTATCATTATTATCACTGTTATTATTCTGATAATAATAACAACAACAACAATAATAATTATTATATTAATAATAATAACAATGATAATAATGATAATAGTAATGATAATTCTTATTATTGTTATTATTATTATTATTGTGGTTGTTGTTATTTATTCATTTATTTATTTTTATTATTATTATGTGTAATAAGAAAAATAAGAGGCCTCTGACAAATTGATAAGATAAGATAAGATATTCCTTTATTAGTCCCACAGTGGGGAAATTTCCACTTTTTTTTTTTTTTTTTTTTTTTTTTTAAATTAGTGATTAGTAATTATGATAAATTAATTAGACCTGGCACTACAAACTGTCCGTCAGCTGCTGTGTCTGTCTGTTTATCAAAGCTGCTGTTCAAAAAGCAAAAGCTCCACATGGAACGTTGGGAAAGTTCTTACACGTCACTGTTGCCATGGAGACTCACCTGGGAGGGAGGTAAGGTAAGGGGGTTGCAGTGCAAGATGCTGCGGTTGGGTTCTGCGGCGAGAGCGAACATGAACGACAAGAAGCTCCATGAGAACGCTGTGATCCGACACTCTGTTCTTTCTTACTCCGTGCAAAAGATAAGCAGCACCTTTTTCTCACATGGAACGAAGAGTTTTTCCAGAAAGACGGACAGATTTTTACTTTCCTCTGGGAGGGAAAAGTCAAACGTGTCTGCTGTGTGTTTGTTGTGTCTCTTCTGCTTGATGTGATTCTACATTCTGTCTAATTTCCATGCAGTTTCTCATCGATCGGTCGGCTACAAATTGACTGATTCGAAATAATAAATCAATAAGCAGCCTAAAATATGAAAATATGTGTCGACTCGGTCATTTTGACATTTGCAAAAAAAAAAAAAAAAAATCCTGTTTCCAGTGAAGGAACAAATGCGACTCGACATCCTGATACAAGTCTGAATCTTTGTTTTTGTTTTTGTTTACCTCTCTCTCTCTCTCTCTCCCTCTCTCTCTCTCTCTCTCTCTCTCTCCCTCTCTCTCTCTCTCTCTCTCCCTCAGGATGTGTGTGTGAAAGCGTACCTCGCTCTTCGTCACCACACCAACCTGCTCATCATCCTCTTCTCCATGATGCTGATGACCGGTGGGTTTCACTTTATTTTAATTTATTTATTTTACTTTATTTTCCTCGGGGGAAAGTCGCAGTTCCAGCGTCTCCATGAAAAAACAAAACTAAACGCACCTGCGATGAAAAGCTTTTCATATTTTACACAGAAATGTGTCAGTCCGCTTTTCTAAAAATGTATTTTAATGTCATGGTGGGAAACAATGTAACACATAAAACGCGTAATTTATTTCTTTTCCACCGTTCAAAAACATGGACGGTTGAGTTTATTGGTTTCTTTAAATGACAAATTACGTGTTAACTCAGCATTTTTTGTCAGCTGAGTCTGGGCGGGACACGGTGCCAAACCAACAGGACATCAGTCTGGGAGAGAAATAGGCTTTTATTTTGAAGGGACATGTAGATGAGAGAGGATGTTGACAGATCTGTGAAAGTTTTTTTGAAATTTTAATTTACAGCCACTAGAGCAGGATGATGATGTCACTGTTTTAGATGCTCTGTTTGACAGGAAGTCGAGGTCATGTGAGGTCATGAGGTCATGTGAGGTCATTTCTTTTGGGACTTCAGATAAACAGAGAAATAGATAGATAGATAGATAGATAGATAGATAGATAGATAGATAGATAGATACTTTATTCATCCCGAAGGAAATTCACAGTTTTCAGCAGTATCCACAGAGCACAAGATTAAATAAATTAAAAAAAAATAAAGAATAAAATATGACACCAGAGATCTAAGTACACAATGTGCAAATTTAGAAAGAAATAGACCCTTTCAAAGTAAAAGCTCTTGTTTTGTGCCGGGCGACAGGCATGCCGCAGCTGACCAGCAAGGAGGACATCGAGTACATCCGCGAGGCGCTGACGGTGGGCCGCAGCGAGGACGAGGCGCAGCGCCACCTGCTGGACCAGATCGAGATCTGCAGGGAGAAAGGCTGGATGGTGCAGATCAACTGGTTTGTCCACCTGGTGCTGGGCATCAAGCAGGGCGTGGAGAAACGCTCCGCCTAGAGCGCCGCGCCGCACGCCAGCGCTCCTGCTTTTACTTTGTTTTTCCTTTATTTTTACAAAGATAACTGTTACAGACGTTTTTTATTTTTCCCTGAGAAGCCGTGTCCTCGATGAGCTTCCGATCTGCACAGAGAGTGTGGCGTTGAACCGGCAACCGCACATTTCCCATTTCAAAACCCCTCCAAGTCCTCCTCGAAAAAGAGACGCAGACAAAGACAGATTCTATAGAGATCCATCGTGTGTCTCCACCTGCAGGGGGCGCCATAGAGGCCAAACAGTCAAATCAGCAGCGGTTAATGGGACTTTTCCAGAAACTCGGCTCTTTAAATGATAATAATATTTTTTTTCTTCCTGTGCGTCGCTGAAAATGAGCTGCTGGTTCTGGACGGATCAGTTCACAGCGCTGAGCCACTTATTCTGCTGTGTTTAGTGCTCAGTGCTGCCCCCGGTGGACAGACACTGAACTGCAGCCTGTCTCTCTGGAAGTGGACAATTTAAATCTGTAGAGTTTGATGCAGCTGCTGGAGGATGAGGAATGTAACTGCACAGCAAAAAAACAAAATATAAATAAATAAATAAATAAATAAATCATGATCATCGACTGAGAGCTGAAAGTCGACTGAAGGACGGACGAAGACTTGAATTTTGAAATCAGTAGAAACCATGAACAGAAAAATGTTCATAAATTCTGTTTTACTTTTTTGCACTTCAAAAGTTTAATCTGAAGGAACGATGAAGAAAAGGCTGAAGATGACCAACTGAAATTTATATTTTATATTTTTGCATTTTCACGGCCACAATGGCGACTGAAGCGCTGTCAGGACGTGAGATTAGGATTGGGATTAAGTCGCCACAACGCAAACTGGACACCACATGTTAATGGTTAAGACTGAAAGTTGTGTTTTTAGGTTTTGAGCAGAGAGTCTGTCGCTTCTCAGATTTCAGCAGAAACATAAAGTTTGTTTTCACTTTTTTACGTCTTTTCACAAAATCTCCCGGTTGTTTGTCTGGCTCCTGATGTCGCTCGGCATCATGGGAAACGTAGGAAATCCTTCAATAAGCTCAGAGTCTCATGGATCAGGCTTCCCATTCATTGTCTATGCAGGCAGCAGTGCAATGCATTCTGGTAGTGCGGAGTAGAGACGGGGCGTCATGTCGGCGTCCCCTCATTTGCATAAAGTCGAGGTCCAGGTTACTTTATGCAAATTAGGCTGCGACTCTGGAAACTCACACACACATCCTCTATTTCTTCAGCTGTCAATCATCAGGGGTGGCCACGCCCATCAAGCGTCTAAATCAGGAAGCAGCGCCGCACCTGCCGTCAGACCCACACACACCTGTGGACAGGTGACATTAGTGAGGCCTTCAGGCTCCGCTTGGAAATCACAGTCTCTTCCTCCCGACCTGCAGGAACTGATTTTCTGTCTTCATGTTTTTATTTTCTCCTTTTGACTCAATCAATAAAATCAACATCATGAACAGTTTGTGCTCTGCCTGTCTCTCTCTCTCTCTGTCTCTCTGCCTGTCTCTCTCTCTCTCTGTCTCTCTGCCTGTCTCTCTCTCTCTGTCTGTCTCTCTCTCTCCCTCTCTCTCTGTCTCTCTCTCTCTGTCTGTCTCTCTCTCACTTCACTTGCACAAACATCTCCTGCCTTCACTTTAATAATCTCCTCAGCTTAATCCTCATTTTGTCGAACATTTCTTCAGCTCGCAGTTTTCCAGCTGAAAAACTAATGACAATAACATAAATAATAACAACAACAACAACAACAATAATAATAATAGTAATAATAATTTTATTTGTATGACACTTTAGACGACATAAAAGCATCATCAGATTAGGATAAATAAAAGACGCAAGATGCAAAAAAAAAAAAAAAAAAAAAAATGAAATCAGGCAAAAAGAAATTAAAAAGTGTGTGTGTGTGTGTGTGTGTCTGTGCTGTAACATAAGAATTTCCCAGCTTGGGGTCAATAAAGTGCATCTATCTTATCTATCTATCTAAAACATGGAACCTTTAAACATCATGAAGCTGTAATACAAGTTTGGACCACAAGAGGGAGCAACGCCACCATTTTTCACAGAGTTACACCACATCAAGCTCCTTTTTACCCCTCTCCTCCTCTTCTTCTTCCTCCTCCTCTTCCTCCTCCTCTTCTTCCTCCTCCTCTCCCTCTTCCTCTTCCTCCTCCTCTTCCTCCTTCCCTCTTCCTCCTCCTTTTCCTCTTCCTCCTCCTCCTCCTCCTCCTCTTCTTCCTCCTCCTTCTTTTCCTCTTCCTCCTCCTCCTCTTCTTCCTCCTCCTCATCCTGATCCTCCTCCTCTTCTTCCTCTTCCTCCTCCTCCTCCTCTTCCTCCTCTTCCTCACAGGGGCAGCAGAGTCTTTGTGGCTGAGGAGGGGAAAGTCCTCTTCATGTCTTCATGTCTCTTTATTTTCTGGCTGTAACTGGATTAGAGCGATAATCTGCTGCGTTAGCGTCGTCTCTTAATCATAATTTTTCTTCCCCCGGTTTGAGCCGTGTGGAGGCCGAGGTGAGCGGATCGCACCGCTTTATCTCTGCCGCTCCCCTGGGGGAAAAAAAAAAAAAATCATGTTAACAACCTGATTTGTCCTGTTCTTGATCCCAGAGGCTGATCTGCCTCGTTTCAACACATTCACACTGAAATTCATGAGACACGTGGGATTATTTCATCCCACTCGGGATTTTTTTGTACCTGATTTGAAGAAAAACAAGATTTGATCACTAAATATGATACCGACTGATTTAAAACAACAAAAGCACTGTATTTTTTTTATTATTTCATTTTAGTAGTTTTAGGGTGTCTGCTGATTTTTCTCGACTTGCAGCAGCTGCTTGTAAAGACAGACGAACAGCAAAGAGAGAAAACATCCTGAAGCTGTGAAACTGCACTGGAAACCAGACGGAGTGTCTTATGAGAAAGAAAAGAAAAGAAAAGAGAGATGCGAAAAGATTTGAACACCGAGGCTGTAAACCAGAAAAGTCTCAGTTTGGACGGTTGAGTTTGTGAGTTACAGCAGAGACGCTCAGGACAGTTCAGCTTTTTGTTTCCATCAATAACAGTCACAAGAAAAAAAAAAAAAAAAAAAAAAAAAAAACTACTAAAAAAGAAAACAACAAATCACCACTCCAGAAGCTGTTAAAGAAATAAAAAAAAAAAATAATAAAAATCACAAAAGGAACATTTCAGCTGCTATAAAAGAAGTCAAAAATAATAAGAATTAAAAAAAAAATCACTCCAGATGCTGTTAAAGAAATAAAAAATAAAATTAAAACAAACACAAAAAATGACTACTTCAGCTGCTCTTAGAGAAATAAAGAATAATAATTAAAAAAAAAATAAAAAAACAAAACAAAAAAGGACCACTCCAGCCTTTGTAAGAGAAATAATAATAATAATAATAATAATAATAATAATAAAATAAAATAAAGGAACACAAAAAGGACTGCTCCAGCTGCTGTAAGAGAAATAAGACATTTTTTTTTTTTAAATAGATAAAATAAAAGAAACACGGAATCAATGCTGTCAAAGTTGCACTCAGCACAAATAAATAATTAAAAATGAAAATAAAATTTAAAGAATAGAAAGAAGAGGAAACCTCTCTAATTTACACAGTGGATCATGTGGGTTTGAAGTAAACCAGGCTAACGACTCCCATAGACTTCAAGTCTTTATGCTAAGCTAACAGGAAATGCTACCCATAGGAGCTGAACCAAAGAGGTGGAGATGGTCTCAGTCTGGGGAGGCGGGGGAAAGGGCTATTTCACCCAAAAACGTTGGAATATTCCTTTAATCTGTGGGAGAGTCTTGCCTGTGTTCCAGTCACAGGATGTAAAGGAGCGTTGTGTGTGTGTGTGTGTGTGTGTGTGTGTGTGTGTATGCGCACGTGACACCGATCTAAAGGAAAAGCATTAAATCTGTGTGTTTATTTTCTTCAAGCCACTTAAAGGCAGAACCAGAAATAGAGAGAGGAGCCTCACACCCACACACACACGTATGGCAGCATTTACATTTACATAGACGTGTGCGCACATGAATGCACAGATTACACACTCACACACACACACACACACACACACACACAGAGAGAGAGAGTGATTTCCCTCGTTGTCTGATCTGGTTCATGTCTTCCTGGAGACGAAGCAGAGATAATAGAAGGAGAGAATCGATGGTCGATGCTCCAGTTTCCTCCCACGGCGCCGCAGGGAGGCGTTTCACCTCCAAACGCTTCAACAAAAAATCTACTCTTCAAAAACAACAACACAAAAATAATAATAATAATAATAATAATAATAATAATTAATAAAAATCCAGTGTCTGAGTTTCATCAGGTCATCACTTCCAGGATGCAGATGATCCTCTCCTCCAAAACGACGTGATGAGGAGAAAAATAAATAAATCTGAAGATGAGTCATAACAGCTGTTTTTACTGTAAAGCACTCTGTGTATTTGTACTGTGAAGGGCGCTATACAAATAAAATTTTACTTACAAATACAAAGCGTTACAAATAAATATGAGAAGGTCAAAGGTCATTAGGAGACTGAAACATCTGGGAAAAAAAAGACGCTGACCTCGACAAAATGCTCGACTGCACCAAACAAGTTTTTTGATTTAAACGATGGCGGTTAACTTGAAGGCAGAGTGAGCGCGGTGTGTTGGCTGTGGTTTGTAAACACAACATTCAAAGTTGGCCCCTCCTCCCTGCCTAAGCTAACCGCCAGCAGCCCGTTTTCCTTTCCTAGGATGGTGATGGAAAACAGTCTGGAAAACATTCCGTCACCATCCTAGGAAAGGATGCATAAAGCTCAGTGTAGCATAAAGACCAATGAAGAAGTGAAGTGGAGCCCAGTTTGTTTTTAGCAAGCTAACATCGCCAACGTTAGCTAGCTAATGTTAGCTAGTAGCTCCCAGTCCAGCGTGGCGTCGCTCTTCATCCTCCTCCTCCTCAGCGCTCAGATTCTCTCTCGCCGTCTCTCCTCGCAACATTTACCTTTTTTTCCCGGGTCAGAGATCCTCGCAGCTTCCTATTGGACGCGGTGCTGTCGAGCTGGCACCGCGCTGCACTGTGATTGGCTGGGAGCGACACACCCGCTGCTCTCTGCTGACACATACACACGCACACACACACACACACACACACACACACACACACACACACACACACAGAGGGATTAAAGGGATTAAAAGCCTTTAATGATAAATAGAAGTCTAATTTTAGCACTGACCTGTAGATTAAAACATGATGTTAAAATAATGACTCATATTGTTTTTATTGCATGAGAACAGTTTCCAGAGTTAAACTGCAGGAGGTGAAGCTCCTCCTCCTCCCCCTCCCCCTCTTCCTCCTCCTCCCCTCCCCCTCCCCCTCCTCCTTCTCCTCGCCGGCCGAAGACGTTTCCGCCGAGCCTCCAGACTGAACTTGAACTTTTCGCAGTTTCCTCGATTACAGCACAGCGCCGTTAATATTTAACACCACGGATATATCTGTACCCTCTGTAACTGGAGACGTGTGTGTGTGTGTGTGTGTGCGTGTGTGTGTGTGTGAGCTGCTTAGAGTACTTCCGAAGGGTCAGTGTACCACATCAGATACCCTTACTGACAGAATACAAGTGAGTGTGTGTGTGAGTGTGTGTGTGTGTGTGTGTGGAACCTGAGCCTGCCTCTCACACTCCCTCTATCTGTATTTAGCATCACTTTCCTCTCTGGTAGAACAATTAGTCCCGAGGAGGTTTGGGCCAAACAATCAGGCCGACAGGAAGTAAGAGAAGAAGAAGAAGAAGAGACAATCTGATCGTTTATCTCTTTATTCATGTCATCAGTGTGATAATATTTTTATTTTATCTCCGTCTCGTTCATCCTTGTGCTGTTTCTGCTCCACACCTGTCAATCAAACAGTGTGGGCGGGACTGGGATTTCCTGTTTATGGATGATGGGCGATGACATACCATGTGTTGTGTTATTGTTGTTGTTTTAATCAGGCAAAAATTAATTTTTAATTTTTTTTTTCTAAAGGAGCATTCCACTGATGTTGAATGTTTCCCCATGTTCCACATGCAAACAAACCATTTCTCAAATCCTGCAGGAGCTACAGATTTCACATCACAGAGTCAAAATGTGAGTTTGTGGTTGAAGCAGCCGCCTTATAATGTTCTGCTTCTGCAGAGAACAAAGTCCTCAACATTCAGAAACCACACAGCTGATGATTGGCTGTGGAAAGCAAAACCTATTTTCCTCTCTTTTCCCCATAAACAAAAAGAACACACTGCATCTTCCACAACAACATGAAGGCAGAGTGTTGTCCTGCAGACTCTGGTGTACCACAAGGCTCTGTTCTGGAGCCTCTCATGTTTCCTACAGAGCTGCTGAAACACAGTGAAATCATCTGTAATGTCACCACTGATCTATAATACACTCTGCATGGATAACATAGTAACAGACTGGACATTAAAGGAGCATTCCACTGATTCATTTTTCCACTTTTATGTCAACAAACCGTTTATCAAATCCAGCAGGGAGCTACAGATTTCACAGCACAGAGTCAAAATGTGAGTTTGTGGTTGAATCAGCCGCCTTATGATGTTCTGCTTCTGCGACTAACAAAGTCCTCAACACTCAGAAACCACCGAACTCTAATACGACCCAAAGGACTATTTCCTGAGTGAGCTAGCTAGTGACTAAAAATTACAGTAGTAAGAGTCTATTTCTGTCCCCAAGTTACAGTTTACAAAAATGTCCCCCCGATAGGGCTAATAATTACTGATAAATATTAGACCACAAGGTAATTATGTGAACCTTTTTTTCAGAGCCGAAAAGGTCCAGATATGTTCCCGAGCAGTAAAAGGTACAGATATACACCGTTTCCTCTAAATGTGAAGGTTCAGTATCAGGAGACAGTGTTTGTTAGGCCAAATACAATGAATTAATAAAGAAATATATAAATAAATACCCGAATAAATCAATAAATTAGGTAAATTTCAAAAAGCTGCACCTTAGAGGGTCCAGAGATGAGCAGCTGGACCCCTAAAGGTTCAGCTATGGGCTTTATTTTCTCAGAGTGTACAAATGTGCAGAAACAAGGCAGAATGACACCTGATTCAAGAAAGTTCTGGAAACAAGTTGAAACGCTGAGAGTAACAGAAAACAACACCAACAAAGAAGATTTTCACAAAACAAAGAAATAAGACATGGCTCCTTTTTTTTTTTTTTTTTTTTTTTTTAATTAAAAAGTAAACGTCTCTTTACTTGTTCTTTTCCTGACTGAACTGGAAAGTAGATCCGGCAGGTTGGTGTTTGTTTCCGTTACCAACAGGTTGATTCTTGCTGGCGTAAGGTTACCATGTGTCCTGCAGACGCTGTACCTGCCGGAACTACTTTCCAATTCAAAAAGGAAAATAACAAGAAAAGAGGCGACTAATTTCCTCAAAAAATGGGAACCGGGTCTTGTTGTTGTTCATATTGTCATAATCCTCTTTGTTGGTGTTGGTGTTATTTGTATTGGAAAGTAGTTCCGGCAGGTAGCGCATGCAGGAAACTCCCACGTGGTGACGTGGCAGGAAATAACCTGATGGGTTTAGCAACAAATAATTTCATACAAAAAACGAGCACAGGAGCCCTGCTGTTATAATCTGTTGGAGTTTATTTTGTATTTCGTGGAGTTCAACTTTGCTTTAACACAGATTTTTTTTTTTTTTTTCTGTGTTGAATGAATCTAACTGGTAATTTAAGCTGGGCTGGCGGCTCCTTGTCTTTAATCCGTATGAGGGGGCGCTTAAGACCCCGCAGGCCTGCAGCTAAACCCGAACAGAAGGTGGAGTAATTAGTGCACCTTACAGCAGCCCGTAATCTCTGCCTGCCTCTGCCTGGCTGTAATTCCTCAGCCAAACACCCAGTGAGCCGGCTGCCCCGTCACCCGCGGGGCTCAGGAGCCTACGAGCGCCCTTAAGCCCCGCCGCCAGCCGGCAAACCAGCACACCAGCGAGCGGCGAGCCGAGCGGCGGAGCGCCCGCTGACCAGCCGGCCGGGCGCAGCTCGGCATTATCCCGGCAGGGCTAAGCCGAGGATTTGAGTCAGACTGTTGCTCTTCTGGTTTCTGTCACCTGCTGACGGGACGGGACGGGACGCCGCCGAGCGAATCCACAGGGGCTTTTTAAAGACAGTGTGAGAGCTCTGTGTGGAGTTTGGAAAAACAAAATGGCCCTGCGCAGATCCCCCTCCTCCACCAACGCAGGTGAGTGCTGCGGTCGGACCTATAGAACGACCCTCCTTTGTGTCACCTGTCCCGGCTGTCCGTCCCGCTTCCCCGCAGAACAAAAAGGGGACACACTAGACCGGACCACCGTAGAGTAAACACCCATTGTCCCTTCCCTGTCCCCCCGC
Source organism: Myripristis murdjan (assembly GCF_902150065.1). Lineage (NCBI taxonomy): Eukaryota > Metazoa > Chordata > Actinopteri > Holocentriformes > Holocentridae > Myripristis > Myripristis murdjan. The sequence goes on along the minus strand of NC_044002.1, from coordinate 26,311,808 downwards.
TGTGTGTGTGTGTGTGTGTGTGTGTGTGTGTGTGTGTCAGCGAGCCGTGTGGGGTGGCCGTCCTCAGGCAGGAGGGGATTTGGTTGCAGTCCTGTTAGTCCAGGTAGTTTCACTGCTTTCCTCGTCGCTCCCTCCTGAGAAACCCCTCTCTGTCTCTGCCTCTTGGTTCTCCAACGTTCTCCCAGCAGAACCAAAAGGAACCCGCTCGAGTTTTATGACCACGAGACTTTTTGTTTACAATAACACGATCATCCAGGAGCCACGAGCACCAGGATGACACATGAGTCAACACGGCGATGGAAACAGGAAAAAGCTTCCAGCGGGTTCCTCGAGAACACACACACTTTTTCACTTCAGTGTGTTTACAAGGAAAAACTACGTCATGTGCCTTTAACTGGCCCATAACCAACGTGATTCTGCCTCCCGGCGACTCCCGTCCCGCGGCCATGTGCTCCGTCCTGCACTGTAAAAAAAATCTGCACGTGAAGTCCCTCAGGCTCATGATCCGCGAGCACGTCCCGTTTTTCTTTAAACAAAGTGCAAAATAATCTGCCATGCGGGATGAGATAATCCCACTTGTTTCCAGCGCTAATCAACTTGTTTCCAGAATTCTCGTGATCCCAGTGGCTGATCTGCCACCACTTGTACCCACACACCAAAAAAAAAACAAAAAACAAAAACATCCTGAAACAAGTGAAACTGCACTGGAGACAAGTGGGATTATCTCATCCCACTGGCGGATTATTTACCTGGTTTGAAGAAAAACAAGATTTGAACACCGAAGAGGAGACTGACTGCCTCGTTAACATGGATTTTTTTGCAGTGTAAGCCTTGGGCAGGGCGCTAATCCCGTTTACTCTCGCTAACCCTGGAGCGGGGGGTGCACACACAGATACACACTGAAATTATACACCAGGCAAAAAAAAAAAAAAACTGTTAGTACAATTTCTTATTTTTTCTTATGGCGGCAAATTACAGAGCCGGAGGTAAATATTCCCAGAAAAAAAAAATTGGAATTTCTGAGATTAAAGTCATAAATTTACAAGAAAAAACTCACAAATGTAAAGGAAAGTAACAGTGAGAACTAGTTTTTCTTCTCGTTTTGTTTTCAGTAAGAAGGAAATCAGCCTCATCTTCAGTTTTCATCTTGTTTTCTTCCACAAAATCAAATAATCCACCAGTGGGATTAGATAATCCCACTTGTCTCCAGTGCAGTTTCACTTCTTTCAGGATCTTTCCTGGATTTGAGAGACTTGGAGACGTGGAGATTTTCTGCAGGTCATTGTTCCACTCTCAGAAAAACACTGGTTCTTAAATGGTTCTTCAAACTGCTCTGTGGTTCTCTAGAGAACCACCAGCAGCTGAAGAACCTCTTTATTTAGGGGCTGGTTCTCCACACACTCTCTGTGGTCCTTTAAAGTGCTAAAGGTTCTTCATGTTTATTGGAGTTATTTGGTGGATTAATGTCTCGCTCTATAAACCATCAGAAAACATTTTTAATAGCTCGTCTGGAACCCAGTGAAGGAACAAGGAACGTGGAGAACCGGACAACAACATGTTCATGTTGCTAAGAGGTTCTGTGTGGAACCAAAAATGGTTCCTCTGTGGCGTCAGTCTGAAGAACCTTTTTTTGGTTCCAGTTAGCACCTTTATGTTTCTGTGTGTTCACAGCTCTAAACCTGTTTATTAATTTTTCCGGCGCGTTACGAAGGATTTGTTGATAAGTGCTTCATGGGGGTGTTATTGATTTTCTTTTCTTTTCATTTTTTTTTTTTTTTTTTTTTTTTTTTTGGGTCATGAAACTACGGAACCCCTAAAGGGACATGGGGAAAATTTTTTTTTTAGATATGTTTCTCGTGCGCACGAGAAACTTTCTCGTGCGCACGAGAAAACACATGGGGAAATTTTTTTTTTTTAGACATGTTTCTCGTGCGCACGAGAAACTTTCTCGTGCGCACGAGAAAACACATGGGGAAATTTTTTTTTTTTTAGACATGTTTCTCGTGCGCACGAGAAACTTTCTCGTGCGCACGAGAAAACACATGGGGAATTTTTTTTTTTTTAGACATGTTTCTCGTGCGCACGAGAAACTTTCTCGTGCGCACGAGAAAACACATGGAGATTTTTTTTTTTTTTTAGATATGTTTCTCGTGCGCACGAGAAACTTTCTCGTGCGCACGAGAAAGCATTGGATGCGCGCGCATACCTATATGACACGTCCTTCCGCTCCACGGCGTCAGCCACCACATAAACCTCCGGTTTGCGGCTACCGCAACAGCAGCAGCTGCCTTTTTCACCCGCTCCCTCCTTGATCTCCCTAAAATTACTGTGACAGACGTTAACCGAATCATTCAGGCTAATTCCGCCACAGCCAGCAAAGGAAAGGACAAAGGATTTACACTCTACGTGTCAAATTACTTCCATAACTATGAAGGTAAGTTAAGTGTTTTACGTTAGCCTCAGACTAGACTAGCGTACATGTTAGCGAGTGGCTAACAACGTTAACCTTCAGCGTCATCAGCTGCACTAATGATGTTACTGTTGTATTTTGTCCGGTGTCTTTTTGATAGAACGTATTTAACCCATATCTACATGTTGATCACAGTTTCAAACAAGGCGTGTGTGGCCGGCCCCGCCCTGTGGAACCACGTAGCAGCTCTCTTGTACCAGACTGCCCACTACTCCCAGAAGCTCACCTCTGTCCCACCAGTGCACAGCTGCACAGAGTCAGAACAGAGGTGGCACAAGCCAAGAACCATGGTAACTTGTTAAACTTGACTAGACAGTCGTATTTGTGTGTAGGTGTGTATAGTGTGTTTACATAATACTAAATAATTATCTTATCTCACTGCAAGGTATTAACCCAGATCCGGTTAAGGCATAAAGTTTGTATTGTTACTTACTGTATCACCTAAATGCTGTCAAACTTGAATCACAATGTCTCTTTGGTTTTATGAGGATTTAAAAGCAGACACATTTCCCAGTCTGATTGCAACTAGCTGTAATGACCTACAGTATATTTACATGGTGATGAAAACCTCAGTGTCTGACCTTTCTGACCTCAATGCTCAAATTTCTGACCTTTGCGTTGTTTTGCCCTTTTTTCACAGGAGTAACCATTGCATCCTTCATATTGTTAAGTGCAAAGCTAGTCAACTCTATCCTTACCACAGAGAAGATGAGAAAGTTCAAATATCAGCGAACATCTGGTACAACTGCTGAACACTGTTGTGTGTCTTTATGCCAGACTACTACATGCTGGAAGTGTACCATATTAATTTGTCTAGCTTTGTACTAGAACATAGAAGTCTGTGGATGGACAACAACCATAATTTGTGTGCGTTTGGAGAATAGTTTCAATGCAATCACATGACATCACTGTTTCTTTCATTGTCATCTGTATGTTCACCTACTAAGGATATTTCATTGTTAACTTTGAATGAACTACTATTTGTTGAAATACTTGTTTCTTTTTCAACTGATGTGTATGTTTTACTTAATGTAACTTCAACTTTACTGCTTTTTGTGTTAACATTTTGGTACTTTGACATAAACACTTTGGTATCAAGGCCTGTCATATTTTCTCATTACTTCATTTTAAAATATGCACATATTTGTATATTTGATAGACAACTAATCAACACCAGCCATTTGTAATTCAATCAGTATGTTTTTAATTCAAATCATAGTTGGAGGTTTATGACATTTCATTCAGTAAGTTGGAGGTTTATGACATTTCATTCAGTCAACATAGTGGAAAACTACAATCAATGAAATCTCGCACAGCCACAGATAGTCAGGTGCTGGAAGGCAGCAGGAACGTGCGACACACTAAGACAAACAGATCCCCCGCACACTGACACAGACAGTCCAGTGAAATAAAGTGATTAAGTAAAAGTTTGCGTCAGTGTGCGGAGGATCTGTTTGCCTTATAGTGGAAAACTAATTAGACAAATATATGCTGAGAAAGACATAAAAAAAGAAAAAGTCAACCCTCTCCTTCATGATATTTGTGATATCATTGTCACAGGTAATCCTCTGGATAAACATGTCCTCTTGTGTGTAAACAATTGGGACAGAGGTGAGCTTCTTCTGGGAGTAGTGGGCAGTCTGGTACAAGAGAGCTGCTCCGTGGTTCCACAGGGCGGGGCCGGCCACACACCAACACTGGCAGCTGTCAGCTCTACAGGACGTGGATCCCTCAGTACAATCTGTTACAACACACACATGTTAAGACAAAAGAAAATACTGCACTTGCAACACATTACAGCTACAGTGAGCATAAAGAGGAGATGTGTAAGCAAATAAACAGGAGCATTCACCTGATAAGACCCCTATAATTCTCTAGCCTCCTGTTCTAAAAATACCATAAACTGTTAAGAATAAATAAATAAAGACTAGTTGAATCCATTGTAAGCCGAACCGACGTTTATCACAATGGTATGTCTCACAAAAACTTGATCTGAGTAAGTTGTTTTCTCGGGAATTTGAAGTGAACCTGCATGAGGACTCTCCCTTAAACTCAGGCTGTGAGGAGGCTGACTCTTCCTCACTGACCTGTAGCACTGACATCTACCTGTTAGCCTGTCGGAGCCTTGTTTGAAACTGTGATCAACATGTAGATATGGGTTAAATACGTTCTATCAAAAAGACACCGGACAAACTACAACAGTAACATCATTAGTGCAGCTGATGCCGCTGAAGGTTAACGTTGTTAGCCACTCGCTAACATGTACGCTAGTCTAGTCCGAGGCTAACGTAAAACACTTAACTTACCTTCATAGTTATGGAAGTAATTTGACACGTAGAGTGTAAATCCTTTGTCCTTTCTCTTGCTGGCTGTGGCGGAATTAGCCTGAATGATTCGGTTAACGTCTGTCACAGTAATTTTAGGGAGATCAAGGAGGGAGCGGGTGAAAAAGGCAGCTGCTGCTGTTGCGGTAGCCGCAAACCGGAGGTTTATGTGGTGGCTGACGCCGTGGAGCGGAAGGACGTGTCACATAGGCATGCGCGCGCATCCAATGCTTTCTCGTGCGCACGAGAAACATATCTGAAAAAAAAAAAAAAAAAAAAAAAAAAAATAATCCCCATGTGTTTTCTCGTGCGCACGAGAAACATGTCTAAAAAAAAAAAAAAATCCCCTTGTGTTTTCTCGTGCGCACGAGAAACGTGTAAAAAAAAAAAAAAATTCCCCATGTGTTTTCTCGTGCGCACGAGAAACTATCTCGTGCGCACGAGAAACAAACCTAAAAAAAAAAAAATTCTCCATGTCCCTTTAGGGGCTCCGTATGAAACCAAAATCGACCCCGGAGTTTTTCCTGGCAGCAGGAAGTTTCCATGTCGGAGAAACAAAAGTCAGACGACAGCGGGATTATCATCCCACATGGGGATTTTTTTTTTTTTTTTTACTCGTTTAGAGAAGAAACAATTCTGCAGTCTGCTGGAGCCCATGGGCAGGCTTTTATTTTGAAAGGTTTTAATTTTGCCCTCTGCACAAATATCAGTTCATTTCTTTCTATTGTTATTTTATTTTATTTTATTTTATTTTATTTCATTTTGGCGGTCTTTTTTTTTTTTAACAATTCTTCAGTAATTTTTACAATTTATGTATTTATGTATTTATTGGATATTTTTCCAGTAACATTTTACTAATTTTCTGTTTTTTCACATTGTCAGATCATTCATTCATTCTGTTACTTTTTTCTTCTTTCCCCAATTCTGCTTTTTTTTTTTTTTTTTTTTTTTTTTTTAATATTTTCTTGTGCATTTCCTGGTTATTTCTTGCTAATCTGACATTTTGCCTTCTCCTCTGTGTTTTTGAAAGAACCCCTGTGTGTTTGCTCAGGTGTCAGAGGGTTAACGCAGTGTGTGTGTGTGTGTGTGTGTGTGTGTGTGTGTTATGAAAGCCTGGTGGTGGATGAGCGTGCGAGCGGCTGTGTGTGAATACAGTCGCTCCTGTTTTTTTGTTTGGAGGAGAAAAAAAATCATATTGATTTTGTCCTAATTACTAATTCACTGATGGAACTTTCCGCGGCTCCGTTTTGAGGTCAGCAGATACCTAGCAGCTTGGCTCCGATGTTAAAGGAGTGTGTGTGTGTGTGTGTGTGTGTGTGTGTGTGTGTGTGTGTCAGCAGGAACATCATTACTGGTTATCAATCGGCCATCTGCTATCAGAGACGCGGTAATGAGACCTGCAGGAGGCTCGATAGGAAACTCCGCTTCGTCCCAGCCGCCGTCGATCCGGCCCGCCTCGCCTCGTTCCAACATGTTTCCCCTGCAGCTTCTCAGAAACTCTATCACACACTCTCCATCACACACACACTCCCCATCACACACACTCCCCATCACACACTCCTCACACACCACATGGGTCGCTGCTGGAGGCCAAACTGGCTTCCAAACAGCCAGCACACTGCAAAAAAATACCAAACTTTAACAAAATACAAAAAGTGTTGGGCCACAGCTCCTCATCAGTGAGTTCAGGTGTTTCCTTCAGCCCCGCCTCCACAGGTGTGTGACCTCCAGCAGCAGCCCTGCAGTCTGCCTTCACCAACATCAGTGACAGAGCGTCTGGTTCTAAAGAGCTCACTGAGTTCAGGTGCTGCTGGAATAGTGATGGAACAGGAAGCCACCGCTGCAACAAGTCAGCTGCTCAACTTTCTTCCCTCCTAGATATTCCACCATCAGCTGGAAGTGGGATTATTGCAAAGTGGAAGCGTTTAGGAACCACAGCGACTCGGCCACCAGGGGGCGGCACCACGTAAAGTTACAGAGCGGGGTCGCCGAGCGCCGAGGCTCATAGAGCGTAAAAGAGTCCGACGCTCTGCCGCCTCAGGACCTGCAGAGCTCCAGACCTCCTCTGGCATCAACATCAGCACAGAAACTGATCAGGCTCCTCCATGTGGAGGTCTGAGGGACCAGTCTGGGTTTGAGGAACGCCACGAGAACGTTCCCCGCCTCCAGGAGAACGTTCCCCGCCTCCAGGAGGATGTTCCCCGCCTCCAGGAGAACGTTCCCCGCCTCCAGGAGAACGTTCCCTGCCTGAGCGCATGGTGCCGACTGTGCAGTTTGCTGGAGGAGGGGTCACGCTGTGGGCTGGTGTTTCTGGGCTCGGCCTCGGCCCCTCAGCTCCACTGAAGGGAAATCTGAACGCTTCAGCTCACCGACACATTTTGGACAATTCTCTGCTTCCAGCTCTGTGGGACCAGTTTGGGGAAGGAAGGCCCTTTCCTGTCCCAGCATGACTGAGCCCCAGTGCACAGAGCAGCTCCATAAAGGCGTGGCCGGCTGAGTTTGGGGTGGAAGAAGTTGAGCGGCCCGCACAGAGCCCCGACCTCAACCCCATCCAACACCTTTGGGATCAACTAGAACGCAGACTGGGAGCCGGGCCCTCTGGTCCAACAGACAAAAAACAAAAAGTCTTGCAGTGGGATGAGATAATCCCAGATTTTTTTTTTTTTTATCTTGTTTGAAGAAAAGCAAAATTTGAACTCTGAGGATGAAACTGAAAAACGTGTTAACATGGAGAATTTTTTAATTTTTAAAAAAATATGAGTGGTCTGAAGCAGCAGTTCACTGGGAAAATCCATTATTTAGTTGTTTATCTCACACACACACACACACACACGTGCAAACAGAGTTCCAGCTGTGATGCGGTATTTGGTTCTGAAGAGAGGGGACAAACCACAGCGCCGGGGGAGGAGGGTAATAATCCAGAGGAAAAAAAGACTTTTAATTCTTTTAATTCTGTGAGATTAATGTAGCAAATTTATGATTAAGAAATTACAAATTTATGAGAAAAAAACAACAAAATTCTGAGATTATAAAGTCGCAAGTTTACGAGAAAAAAAAAACAGAAATTCTCTGAGATTAAAGTTGTAAAAATTTTTGAGAAAAAAGCCACAAATTTATTGTAAAAAACAAAACAAAACTCGAAAACCAGATGCTGAGGAGAAGATCGTGACTCTGGGCTCAAACCACCAGGATTTCCCTCTGAGTTTTCACTGTTTTTGCCCTAAAATTTCTACTTTATAATCTCAGAATTTTCACATTTTTTTCTCATAAATTTCTGTCTTTAATGTCGTGAGTTTTTTTCTTGGATCATGAAGTGGCGACGTTTTCCTCCTTTTGACCCGCCAGCAGAACTCAGCTTAAGTGTTGTGTGAGTGTGTATAGGTGTGTGTGTGTGTGTGTGTGTGTGTGTGTGTGTGTGTGTGTGTGTGAGTGTATAGGTGTGTGTGTGTGTGTGTGTGTGTGTGTGTGTGTGTGTGTGTGTGAGTGTGAGTGTGTGAGTGTGAGTGTGTGAGTGTGAGTGTGTATAGGTGTGTGTGTGTGTGTGTGTGTGTGTGAGAGAGAGAGAGAGAGAGAGAGAGAGAGAGAGAGAGAGGGAGAGCTGTCCATGGTGCTGAAATGAGAGCACAGCGCGTGGCCTGGTGCGTTACTATGGCTACAGCTGTCTGTATCCCTAAAATAACCACACTCTCTCTCTCTCTCTCTCTCTCTCTTTCACACACACACACACACACACACACACACACACACACTAACCTTATTACAAGAAAACATGGCACCGGTGTCAGTCAGAGGCAGATGGATTCGTGTCAGAGGGAGTTTCCTTATTTTTTATTTTTACACCGGAGGAACCGTTTGGAAAAAAAAAAAAAAAATCTGAACAGATGAAAGCAGGAAGGAGGAACTTTCACACGACTGAAAAACAAAAAACAGCTGATTTCTTGTTACACAGACACACTTTTAATGTTTTAATCAAAATTTAAGACAAAAAAAAAAAAGTCAGCTGACGTCACAAAGCTCCAGGCCGGCTGGACGCGGCAAAGGTTGTTATGCCACAAATATCATTATTATCATTATTATCATTATTGTTATTGTTGTGCCTTCGGAAGACTACATTTCAAGCTTTCAGATTCATAAAACTGTTCATGTTTTGGTTAATTTGTACCTTCATCTGAGGAGAAAACAAATAAAGTGGGAAAAAAAAGTCAGTTGTTCTGTCTTCAGTTTCGTACGGTGGCCCTGAAGGCTCAACACACTGCAGCTAAAGAAAACACATGTGAACAAACAAACAAACAAACAAAAAAAACACAAGCAAATTCAGAAAACGACATGAGCAGCGTTTAGAAAACAAAGAGACGCCGTAAGAGTTTCCAGAGGACGCTTCAAAGTGACGGACACGTCTGCTGTCTGTCAACAGAGACGCCAAAAAGCTGATTTATAGTTTCATATATGACTTTTCCATTGATTCAGATTTAATGAGCAACATAAGGTCGGCTAGAAACACGTCAAGCTCGCTGTGAGTTCAGACCAGAAGCTCAGCGTGAAAAATCAGACGAATGACACAAATTTTGCGTTTTTTTTGTTTTTTTTGTTTTTTTTTTGTGGAAATTTGCGTCATTTGCGTCGCACGCTTCAGATCTGCGTCTGTTCACGTCGTCGCAGTGAGTTTGTAAACAGGTCAGACATGTTCATCACTTCAGGTCTCCATCAGGTGAAACACTTCCTGTTTCCTGCGGCGCGGCGTGCGGGACGTTCCTGAGCGTCGGGGGAGGAGGGTCATAATCCAGAGGAAAAAAAGACTTCAATATTCTGTGAGATTAATGTGGCAAATTTATGAGAAAAAACTAAAAAATTCTGAGATTATAAAGTCGCAAGTTTACGAGAAACAAACCCAGAAAGATGCAAATTTTTGAGAGACGCTCCCAACATGCAACAGGAAGGAATGAAAACTAAAAAACTAAAACTAAAAAGACAAAAAAAACACTCCCCTCTTCCTGGCTTTGTGTTTCAGAGTCGTGGAGTCACGGCGTGAGCTTCGTCCGCGTTGCCACGGCGCTCAGCGAGTCCTCGTCCATCCACAGCGACGCCCTCTACCACCTGACCCGGGACGTGTCCGGCCTGGGCCTGGACCCCATGTCCTACAGCGTCCTGCAGCCCGAGGCCTTCAGGGACGAGGCCCCGCCCGCCGAGCCGCGCACGCCGCCGCCGCCGCCGCCGCAGCAGGTGAGTGCAGGACCAGCAGGAACCGGTTTGAGCCGGTTCGGATCACTTTCACATGGAGAACCGGGCGAAGTCGGTTCCCCTCTGAGTTCTCCAGGGTTCCTCCAGCGCAGCAAAACTACAAACTAAAAACTAAAAACTAAAAACTACAAACTACAAACTACAAACTACAAACTACAAACTAAAAACTAAAAACTAAAAACTACAAACTACAAACTAAAGCGAGGCCTGAAAAAACCTTTTAACTGGAATAAAAATGAAAATGAACTAAACTGAACTCAGAGTGTGTGTGTGTGCAGTGTGTGTGTGCAGTGTGTGTGTGCAGTGTGTGTGTGCAGTGTGTGTGTGCAGTGTGTTCAGAGTGTGTGTGCAGTGTGTGTAGAGTGTGTGTGCAGTGTGTTCAGAGTGTGTGTGCAGTGTGTGTAGAGTGTGTGTGCAGTGTGTTTAGAGTGTGTGTGCAGTGTGTGTAGAGTGTGTGTGCAGTGTGTTCACAGTGTGTGTGCAGTGTGTGTGTGCAGTGTGTTCAGAGTGTGTGTGCAGTGTGTTCACAGTGTGTGTGCAGTGTGTGTGTGCAATGTGTTCAGAGTGTGTGTGCAGTGTGTTCAGTGTGTTTAGAGTGTGTGTGCAGTGTGTTTAGAGTGTGTGTGCAGTGTGTGTAGAGTGTGTGTGCAGTGTGTTCAGTGTTTATGATGAGGTTTATTGAGACCGGGACGTCGACATCACTGGGAAATTTCGAGTGAAAGATTCGTGACCGTATTCTTGCGAGTCCGTGACACAAAACTTCTCTTGATGTTTGGTCTGATCTCAGTTTGCAGGTTAAACTTCAAACTTAAATGGAGTTTAAAAAAACGTCTAAAAAAAGCAGATTTGGTGCAAACCCTCCCCTCCGTCCCGTGCACAGATCACTCTGGAAGCAGGACGTCTGAGGCCTCACGGAGTCGAGCGGCCGGGACGTTTGATGACATCATCACCTGAATACGTCTGATCCACGCTGCCAAAGTCCAACCAGCGAAAAATAAAACTAAATGAGCTTCTGCAGCAGCGAGCGAGTCGACAAAATGTTTGTTTAAGTGACACAAAACTTCCACTGAGGTCCCATGAACTGCTGCTCACGCTCATGTGTTCCTGCTAATTCATTTAAACTTTATTTAACCAGGAATATCCCATTGAGATTAAAAACCTCTTTTTCAAGGGAGTCCTGGTCCTAATTCCGATGGAAAGTGTCCAACATGGAGTCTTTCCAGAATTCCCCAGCTCGACTTGCCCTGGAAAGTTTCTGGAAAGTTTCTGGAAGTTTACCGGACGTTTCCCGCCCCGTTGCAGCGCTGGCCGGGACACGGCAGGAGGCCCAGGACCAGGCGAGGCGAGGCGGAGGTTTCGTTTCTTTACTTTCCAGCTCTTCACTTCGTCTCTCGTTCCTTTCAGCGCCTCCTCTCTTCGTCTCTTCCTCCTCCATCTCCATCCCGTCCGTCTGTCCGACCCGGAAAACCAAAGCAACAAAATCTGACTTTTCCTTTGTGGTTTCAGGGTTTTTATATTAATATGAACTTTAATAAAAATGGAAAAACTCAAAGCTGTGATAACTCTGGTCTGCAGGTTCACATCCGCAGCGAGTTCAAAGCGAGCTGTGGGGTTTCAGATCTAGAGTTTTTCCGTCTCTTCATGCAGCCGTGGGTTGATGTTGAGCGTCGGGGTGACCTGTGGTGGTCGCCGTGGGCAACCAGGTGAGATGCGGCTGCTGTGACGGACGGGGCGGGGCGAGACTGGGAGCGGGTGAAAGGGAAACTGCAGTGATTCAGTGATCCGTGACTGTCGGACACACAGTTCTGCAGAGTGAAGTGAACCGCTGAGGGCCGAGGCCACTCAGAGGGCCCCACACACACACACACACACACACACACACACACACACACCACATCACCTCAGCTACGATTCCACTGCTCTCTTCTACAGTTACAGTTCTATCTAGGCCAGCGGTTCTCAAACTTTTTCCATAATCTTCCACCTTTGAAATATTTTGTTCACTCAGGTTCCACCGGACCAGAGAAAAAAAAAAACAAAAAAAAAAACAACAACAACAACCTGATGCTGAGCAGATTTTCTTCTCTCTGTTTCTTCTTCTTCTTCTCTTCTTCCTCCTTGTTTCCAGCTGTATCGCTGCTACGCTTCAACCACTGATCCACTTTCTGGATTTGTTTGGTCTCGTCTTGAGCAAATTTATTGAGTTAAACCACAAACACACACATCTGACACCTTCAGGAAACCCAGAGGGAGAACTGAGGATAAAGTTTGCTTTATCACATTTACACTCACAGTTTTTATTCAATGTATTATAGTCATTATTTTAGGAATTCTGTGTGACTGTTATTTTTTAAATTAACATTACCCGCTGCAGTACGCCAATATACCACTAGGGGGACACATACCCAAATTTGAGAACCACTGTGACATCATCTTGCACAAGCAGCTGTAAATTAAAATTTCAACCAATAAAACCCTCACACATCTGTAAACATCCTCTCACATCCACCTGTCCCTTCAAAATAAAAGTGTATTTCTGTCTCAAACTGAGATCCTGTTGGTTGGCACTCGTGAAGGATCCTTCCCTGCGACATGTCCCGCCCAAACTTCCTGTTTCAACAGGAAATACATGAAATTCAGAAAGTAAGTCCATGTCATGGGGTTTTTAACATGATATGAGATAAACAAATAAATAAATGAGTTAATGAATGAAAGTCTGTAGAGATCCCTGGACCAGAATCTGTAATAAAGAGCACAAACAGGAAGTGGGCGTGGCCACGTGTCAACCAACTTGTTGGCAGCAACATCACGACTCAGAGGACACCTCACATGACCCCCTTTAGAGAAACTGCAAAAAGTGGGCGTGGCCTTTGAGGAAGTGGGCGTGGTCCCATCCGTGTGAGAAGTCAATATGTTGATTCTTAGCCTGAGGTGAACCTGTGTCAACAGTTTGTGGTGTGACACTGATCTGTTAGGAAGTTCTTAGACTTTTTTTGTCGTAAGCCACGCCCACGGTCACGCCCCCTTTGGCCACATTGGCGTGAAAAGTTTGTCACTTCCTCTTCAGCTCCTGACCGACCCTCCCGACAAATCTGGGTGAAATTCGAGCGTCTGTTTGGAAGTGACGGCTCTGCGGGACAAACAGGACGTTTACCGAAAGAATTTAAATAAGTCGTAACGATCCTGGGCTCTGATTGGCTAACAGCGACAGCTCCTTTCATTTAAACGAGGCGAGCCTGCTGATTGGAGGATTCTCAGTGAAAATGCTGCTGACTGGCCTGATTGGACGCATTTCAGCGATTCTTAAGCGAGGAGAGCCAATCAGGAGCGAGGCCGTCTGAAACTGGACAGATTTTTTAAAATGCAAACTAAATTTTAAAAAAGAAGTGGGCGTGGCCTAAACATCATGAGACATAAATGTGCTATTCCTCCTTTCAGTGATAAGCCACGCCCCCTTTTTGACCAAGTGGCGTGAAAAGTTGGTCACTTCCTCTTCGGCTCATGAACGAACTTCTCACCAAATTTGGTGGAGATCGAGCTTCTGTTTGGAAGTGATGACATCATGTGACAGATGGACGCAGGAGTCATAGCCCCGCCCCTCTGATGTCATCAGGTGGGCAGCTACAAACAGAGAAAGATCTCAACCGTCCTCCAGGCATCATATTTAAGATTTTATTGCACTGCAGGCTTTCAGATGAGATGATACAAAGACCCGGGAAGCTCTGAAGGTCCTGCAGACCAGCGGCTGGTCAAGTCGCTCCGAGATCTGAGGAGAAATCTGAGGAAAATGACACCGAGAAGACTGGAGTTCAGATCAGAGAGAGGTTCATGTTCGGTTTCAGGGTCACGGCTCAGGGTTTCTCAGAGTTTCCTCTCCAGAACGTTCCTCTGCTCTCCTCCCAGAGCGAGCAGTGGGACTTCAGAGCTGCCACATCACTCCTCCTCCCTTTCCTCCAGCCGCTGGTTTCCATTCATTCCACTACGATATGAACATGAACTTTCAGAGCCTTCACACTTTCTTCACTCCAGTTTTCCATCAGCCCAATAAAGTCCTCCACATGAGTTTTCCTAAAAGCAGCAGCACTGTTGTGTTTTCAGGACTTTTTCACACTGAAACGCTCCCTCCTCCTTCTCCTCCTCCTCTTCCTCCTCCAGGGAAAATAGTCCCTAAGCGGGGAGACGTTTTGCTTTCCACAGCCAATCATCAGCTGTGTGGTTTCTGAGTGTTGAGGACTTTGTTCGCCACAGAGGCAGAACATTATGAGGCGGCTGCTTCAACCACAAACTCACATTTTGATTCTATGTTGTGAAATCTGTAGCTCCCTGCAGGATTTGATAAATGTTTTGTTGACGTGGAAAATGTGGATGGGTTTTAATAACCGGACCAAACATTCAAAATCCCTTTCATGGTCCTTTAATTTGCAGCCTCGTCTAAAACTCAGACTCACTGCACCCAGTGTTATTTCATTACTTTGTTCTGCTGACTGATCCCAGAGCAGCTCACAGAAATTTAACCCTGAGGCAAAGAAATGAAATATTTTAGAGGAAAACTTTTCAAACGGCTCGTTCAGTCTTGGTGAAGAGGGAAAACTCCCGGCCAATCAGAAGCTCAACACACCAGTCAGCCTCTCAAACACTGACTCCTCATTCAAGGGAAAGAGATTTAACTTTATCAACTTTAATGAGAGGAGTTATCGGTTGAATTCGGAAAAATCTTAAAGGGGTAGTTCACCCATTTTGAACAATGTGATTTATTCCATTTTCGCTCTCCAACATGCACACACGTGTTCAGTGAAGAAAAAAAAAACGACAGGAAACTCAATCACTCCGCTTCCGTCTTGAGTAAAGTGATTAAAGGAGGAAGGAGGCTAACAGTTAGCATCCGCAGCATCCATGAGAGGAAGACAGCGACTTCCTGCGGCTGACCAACGTAATGAAATAATGAAATGAGGTAATGTCTTTTTCAAAACAGGTGAACTACTCCTTTAACATTTTTTTTTTTTTATTGTGACTGATACTAGTTCTGAAAAAAAAAAAAATCCTGAACAAGTGAAAATTTATTCAGGAAAAGTGGAATTGCCTCAACCAACTAGCAGCAGCAGGAGAGAGGTAGAAACAGAACAGAGTAGAACAAAATAGACTGGATGACATGAATTTGGACTTTCTTTAATGAACTGAAACCACCTTAGTGAATTCACCTGATGTCATTCAAAAACATTATACGGTACTACTACTACACAGTGAAAGTACATGGCATGAAATTGTAAATAAAATAAAATAAAAATAGCACAAAGAATGAATAAATAAAAGAAATAGAGTGTGGATACAACACCTTCTGAGAAAGTATAATATGCCCCCCAACAAACAAACAAATAAATAAATACATAAATAATTAGAGTGACTTTGAAATAGATAAATTTGAATTTGAATCTGGATTTGAAGTTGAGGTGACCCGACCCGCGCGCTCGGACAGACACTTCTTGCAGCGGGAGCGCGCACGGTGCCAGCGGCGGCGGCGCGCGGCAGCCTCCAGATGCAGCCGAGCGGCGGCGGAGTGCGAGCGGCTGCTGCGGCCAGCCTCACCGCACGGGAGCTCCGGGGACGCTGCTGATGCTGCTGATGATGACGATGACGACGATGATGATGATGATGAAGATGGTGGCGTGCCCAGCTGATTGTCTCTGCGTAAAGCGCCAGCTCGCCCTGCCGTGAGTCTGAGTCTGCGAGGCGCAACATGAGCCGCTCGCCGAGCCGCAGCATCCCTGTGAGTACCGCACCGCAGCGCACCGCACCGCTCCCCGCAGCGGCTCCTGACCGACACACCACCGACATCCGCGTGTTAGGACGAGTTTCTGGGACTTTTTCTCCCGCAGGACGGCGGGCGGACAGACCCTGAAACTGAACGAGGAGCACCGCTTTCATCCCCTCAAACTCGCTCCACTTCCGACAGAAAACTCTTTATTTCTGATCTGAACGCCTGATGGTTTTATTTTTTCTTGTTCTGGTGTTTTAACGAGGCCCCGCGCTCCTGCTGGTTTTTATTAAACTGATTGAAGCGTTTATGTGCCGGCAGCCTCCGCGCAGCGCGGCGCTCAGGGAGCCGGCAGAGGAGCCGGACACGCACCAAGTTTCTGCGGCTTCAGGTGTTTGTTGGTCCCGAGCGCAGCGGCACGAGCTGGACCCGCAGCACAGGGGGCCGCGGGCTCGTGCGCGTGCGTGTCCGCTGCCCGTTACTTTAGTTTTTATTTCAGCCTCAATTTCAGTTTGAGAAGTGAAGAAAAGCGTCCGCGCAGATGTTTATTCTAAGCGCTCCAGCTCTATAATGTGATCATGAGCAACTTCTCCAGCGGAGCCCGGGCACCCGGGACTCACGCGCATGAACGCTCGCTCACGCAAACGCACACAACGCGGGAGAGAGAGAGAGAGAGAGAGAGAGTGAGTGAGAAGAGAGGAGAGAGAGAGAGAGAGAGAGAGAGAGAGAGAGAGAGAGAGAGAGAGAGAGAGAGAGAGAGAATAGAATAGAATGGAACAGAATAGATGTCATGAATTTGGACTTTCTTTGATGCATCTTAATCCTTGAAACCTGAGCTAATTCACTTGATTTCGTAAAAAAGAAAAAATACATATAATTAGAATTATATGACACAAACATACAAAAAATCACCCCACCAAAAAATTTTAAAAATAAATGAATAAATTACCAAATAAGTAAATACCTAATTATATAAATAACTAAATAAATAAAATTACAATATATAAATAAATAAATGAATAAATAAAAATTGTATAGAAAAAATAATTAAGTAAAAAATAAAAAGAAATAGAGAGAAATTTATTCCGATGTTTAAAAAAAAAAAAAAAAAACAGCTTGTCAATCAAAACCTGAACACAGGCTTTTATTTTGGGTCTCAGGAAAGCTGAGAAATCCATTTTTATTTTTATTTTTATGATTATTATTTTTTGTCTGTCTTCTAAGAAACCCGCTCCTGTTGATCAGCAGGACGCAGGAGGTCGTCTCTTGGGAAATAACAACATAAAAACCTCCGTGATGGGATGGAAGCCGCGTTCCTCTGCAGCCATTTCACTTTCAATTTAGATTTGAATCTGAAACAGCAGCTCGTGTGTCCTCACTGCTCAGGAGCTTCTCCACACATCAACCCTTCTGCTCTTAACACGCCAACCAGCCTCAGAAAAACACTGGTTCTCCAAAATGCTCTCTGGTTCTGCAAAGAACCACCACCAGTTGAAGAACCTCTTATTAAGGGGCTGGTTCTTCACCCACTTTATGTGGTTCTTTAAAGTACTAAAGGTTCTTCATTTTTATGTTCATGTTGGTTTTCAACGTGCCCACCACCATTTGATTTAAAACACTCAGAGAACCTTTTATTCTGAAAGATTACTCAAGAACCATTTAAAAAGTTTTTTTTTTTATTGTACTGGCTGCGTCCACAAAGAACCTTCTTAGAAATGGTTCTTTAAAGAAACAATTTTTGCTAAAGTTGTGTAAAGATGGTTCTGTAAGGAACCATGAATGGTTCTGGTACTAATGGAACGGTATGGGGCGCTCCGCTTTGACCCTGCAGGTTGTGGGTTCGACTCCCAGCCCCGAGGGCGCGGCAGGGGGCCTCTACTTCTCCGACGGCCGGCGGAAGGTGGACTACGTGCTCGTGTTCCACCAGCGGCGGCACGGCTCGGTGCGGTCCCGCACCAGCACCTCCGCCTCCCACGACCGGCTCTCCATCATCTCCAACGGCAACTTCCCACTGCCGGTGAGCTCGGACGTGACGGAGGGAGGAGGAGGAGGAGGAGGAGGAGGGGGAGGAGGAGGAGGAGGAGACGCGGTGTTTGTGGGAGAGGTGTGTGTGGAGCTGGGAGGAGCCGAGGACGACACGGTGGAGACCAGCGAGTGCGACGTGCAGCTGATCCGCCAGGAGTTTGAGGCCAACCTGCTGGAGGCCGGCCTGGAGATCGAGAGAGACCGGGAGGTCAGTGTGTGTGTGTGTGTGTGTGTGTGTGTGTGTGTGTGTGTGTGTGTGTGTGTGTGTGTGTGTGTGTGTGTGTGTGTGTGTGTGTGTGTGTGTGTGTGTGTGTGCGTGCGTGCGTGCGTGATTTTGGAGGTTTAGAGCGTGACTAAACACTCTCACTTGGACTTTTGAAACATAATGTGGGAGCGAGATTTTACTGGGGAGAGTTGGTGCCATTGCAGGCAGGAAGGAAAATTACAGAGCCAGGCATTTCATTAAAAAAAAAAAAAAAAAAAAAAAAAATCTCTGAGATTCTAAGATTAAGTCGTAAATTCATAAGAAAAAAAACAAACACAAATTTATAATCACAGAATTTTTGAATTTTTTTCTCAAAAATTTACTGCTGGAATCTTTTGATTTTTGTTTTATTTATTTACATTACCTTCCCCCTCCCCGCCTCCATAAGTCTTTTCTCCCCGCAGTGGCCCTGGTGCGCCATCATAAGATTTGTTTGCAAGAACAAAATAATAATAATAATAATAATAATTCTGAATGTGAAGCATCTGATGCGACCAAAGGTGACATACCTGCCGTGACATCACAGATGTGGGCGGGGCCACAGCCTTGAGCCTGTGAATCCATGCAGGTCAAAACCTCAGAGGAAAACTTCATGGACGGTTTTGAATCAGTGCCCCTTTAAATTTGGCAAAATCATGTTTCGCGATTTCAGTTTGCATTATGAATAAATCAATACTGAGTAAAGTCATGCAAGCAGAGTAAAGAGGGCTGCAGCTCACAGTTACTGTCAGTGTGGATTAACCCGTCACTTTGTTTTCATTTAATAATTTATCTTATAAAGTGATGAATCAGTCGGAGAGTAAAGAGTGATAAATTTGGACAGATGGTCACAGGAAGTGATCGGAGGAGTGAGGACCACAGACGTCTTCCTCAGTCTGACCAGCAGCCAAACACTAAATATTAATCTTACACAGAGATGGACGGAGGAAAGCACCTCAGTGACGCTGGTGAAGCTGGAATCATGATTGACACCTCACATCCTCTGCTGATCAGTTAATCGATCGATCAATAAACCTGCGCTGTGCAGTGACATTTAAAGACCCGCCGGGTCTTTAAAACTGTGTGTTTCTCCTGTTTCTGTCTCCTGAAATCTGTGACTGTCCTCACAATGCTCTACTGACGGTGTGTGTGTGTGTGTGTGTGTGTGTGTGTGTGTGTGTGAGATTCAGACCCTGGGCCACAAACCCCACAGCCAATCAGCTGTCAGTTGACGCAGCGCCGCTTTGAATACAGGAAACAGCCACTTCACATCAACAGTATTCATGTTGCTGGATTGTTGCAAGACGGGACTTCCTGTTTGTGTGAACAGAGCTCTGGTTAGGGGCGGGGTCAATTTGCATATTCATATACACAAATTTATAATTAATAAAGACAAGGTTTAGAGTTTCATCTCAAAGACATTTCATGAAAAATTCAAAATCTCTGCTTTACATGATAAGTAAAAGTGGAACTCAGATATTCGCTTAAAAAGCTGTCATAGAGTAGATTAGATTATCAGATAACAGCAGAATTTTAATTTTCAGTGTCGCGTGATGGGACTTCCTGATTCTGTGAACACAGAGCTGACCCACATGAGTGTTTTATTTTCAAAAGATCAATCGCATCAACTGGAAATTGTTCACATGAACAACATTAGAGGCACAGCGGCGCTCTGGGGCCACAGGGAGAAAAAAATATGGAGCTGGGGTTAATTAATATTCTGAGAAAAAAGCTCCCAGATTAAAGTGGAAAATTTACCAGAAACTTATATTTACTTTCTTATACTCTTACACAGGAACTTTTTCTCACAATTTTGTGACTTCATAATCTCAGATTTTTTTTTTCTCATTTTGTTCCTTCAGTTTCTTTTCATAAATTTATTAATTTACTTATGGAATTTATGAAATATATTATGAAATATATTATCAAAAAACAAAATCATGTTTTTGTTTGATACTGAGAAAGTTTTGTTTGATCTTTTTGGCACAAATCTGATTCCATACCACAGCAGCTGTGTCAACATGTTCAACTCGAGTTTGTAAGTTGAAACAAATTCTACTCTTCAGTGTTTTTAGTTTTTAAGTTGAACTGCCTCGAAATTTTTAGCAGTGCATCCTGATATGAAGGACAGACAGGCTATTTCTGTCTGCTCTTCAATAAAGTAACAGCAGAGCACCTGATGTTGTGTTCTCAGCAGTGGACAGTTGTGAAATAGTTACTGGCAGGTATAGAACCCTATGGTCATGACCTCTGCGTCGTGACCATGACAGATAGATAGATTTACTTTATTGATCCCAAACTGGGAAATTCTTAACCAGAGAGAGGCTCTGACCTGGACTGAGGAGGTAGTCGGACGGTGGAAGTAGCACTTCGAGGAGCTCCTAAACCCAACTGACGCCTTCCAGAGAGGAGGCAGGGCCTGAGGAGTTGGGGGGTGTCTCGCCTATTTTCCTGGCAGAAGTCGCTGAGGTGGTTGGGAAACTCCGCAGTGGCAAGGCGCTAGGGGTGGACAAGATCCACCCTGAAGCGCTGAAGGCCCAGGATGTTGCTGGACTGTCATGGCTGACACGTCTCTTCAGTGTTGTGTGGAGGTCTGGGACAGAGCCCTGGAAGTGGCAGACGAGGTGGTGGCTCCCATTTTTAAAAAAGGTGACCGGAGAGTGTGTGCCAGTTATTAGGGTATGACACCGCTCAGCCTCTCTGGTGAAGCTCCAGGGTGCTGGAAAGGAGACTCTGGCCGATCGTCAAACCGCAGATTCAAGAGGAGCAATGCGGGTTCCGTCCTGGCTGTGGAACGGTGGACCAGCTCTTCACCCTCACCTGGATACTGGAGGGATCATTGGAGTTCAGCATCCAGTCTACATGTGCTTTGTGGATTTGGAGAAGGCTTATGACCATGTCCCCTGGGGGGTCCTGTGGGTGGTGCTGTGGGAGTATGGGATACCGGGTGTGCTGCCATCCAGTCCCTGTATAACCGCAGAGAGAGCGGTGCCTGCCCTCTTGGCACTAGGCTGAGTTTGATCTCGGTGGCTGTTGGACTCCAGGGCTGCCCCTTGTCTCCAATTCTGTTCATGATCATCATGGACAAGATTTAAAGGAGTAGTCAAAGAACGGAGGGTGTCCAGTTTGGTGAACACAGGATTGTGTCCCTGTTTTTTGTAGATGATGTGGTCCTGCTGGCCTCATCAGGCTGTGACCTTCAGCACTCACTGGGGCGGTTTGAAGCCGAGTGTGAAGCGGTCAGGATGAGTATCAGTACCTCTAAATCCGAGGCCATGTTTTCTGCCGAGTAAGGTACTGCCTGGGTGGTGACTGAAAGAACAAGGTCACAGATACAAGCAGCAGAAATGGGTTTCCTCTGCAGGGTGGCCAGGCACACCTTCAGGGAGAGGTTGAGGAGCTCGGACATCCATGAGGAGCTCGGAGTAGAGCCGCTGCTCCTCTGCATTGAAAGGACCCAGTTGAGGTGGTTCAGGCATCTAGTCAAGACGCCTCCTGGCCACCTCCCGGTGGCAAGTCCACCTGGTAAGAGGCCCGGGGCAGACCCAGGACACACTGGGCGGGCTTTGTCTCCTGGCTGGCCTGTGAAGGCCTCAGGATCCCCCAGGAGGAGCTGGTGGATGTGGCCGGGGAAAAGACCGTCTGGGTCGACCTCCTCAGCCTGCTGCCACGGCGACCGGGTTCTGAAAAAGCAGCAGGAAATGGATGGATGGATGGAGGTATAAAAGCAGGTGAAACATAGATTTTGAATCAGTTTATTGTGCTGTGACCGAGAAGGTAAAACCAGCCTGTTTTCCTGTTTGCTCTCCAGAGCTGTTGAAGGAGTGAAAGTGTGGAAGAGGACCGCGAGCAGAGGAGCGCAGGGAAAGAAAAGTCAGTCAACTTAAATCTAAATATGAAGCAGGAAAGAAATCAGAATGCTGCTTTAAGTTTTATTTATTTATTTATTTTTTTCGGTGGGTGCAGACGGGCTGCTTCACCATCTGCTTCCTGCTTTGGTCGAACAGATGCTGGTTTCCTCGGGGAACTGAACCCACTGCGGCTTCACCAAACACTTTGCTTCCTCACAGCCACAACTGGCATCTTACAGCTTTAATGCACAACTCCACCTTTTTTTAATTCTCTCTCTCTCTCTCTCTCTCTCTCTCTCTCTCCCTCTCTCTCTTTCTCTCTGTGGAAAAGACAATTCCTCAGCCCAGTTTTTTGTTTTTGCTCCAGGCTCTCCACTTCATCAACCGCTTTCACTCCTGTTTACCTCCCATAAACTCAGGTTTTGGGTTTCCACAGCACGTTGTTGGGTAGATCAGCCTCAGGCCAAAGAAATATTGATTATCAGGCTTTGTTTGTTTGTTTTTTTTTTTTATCAGCTATAAAACTAATGGAGATAAATATTCCAAATGCAACAGAATCCAGGGAAATCATTTGCATTTAAGATCGATTTTTGAGGCAATAGTTGTGTTTGGAAAAATCCTGTCATGCGTCTGTCTGTTCCTTCCAGGCAACTTTCACTTTGCGACCGATTGATGCATCAAATAGTTTTGTGGTTTTGGGACTGACGAAGATTCCTCGAAGGGAAGAGGCTCTGATATGAGACGATATTTTTTGTGTGTTCATTGTGAAACTGTCTCGATGTCATAACTTGTCAGATGAATTCAACGTGCTGAGGTTACAGTAATCACTCCGACATATTTCTGTGTGGTGGTGACGTTTAGTGATTTAACCCTTTGAAACCTGAGCAGATTCACTGGGTTTCTGTCAAAAAGCATGCAGCGAAAAAAGTGATCTGTAAATTAGAAGGAAATTAAATAAAATGACCAAAAATATAATTTTTTAAAAAAATTAAAGAAAATTACCAGAAAATTAGCCCAAAAATCATTTATAAACAATACGAGTAAATTATCAGAAAAGTTGCAGAAAAAATTTAAAACTATTACAAGTAAATTATCAGAAAAACAAAAAAACTTGCAGGAAAATGACAAGAAAACCTGCAAAAAAAAATGCTCTGAAAAATGTCCAAGAAAATGTCCACTTTTGTGTAAACTGTGGGGCTGTGTAGCTGAGACTCGTCAAATAAATCCAAAGCGGAGAGGTGCCTCAATCTGTGGAAATTAATTTGATTCCTTTCAAAGACACGGGGAAAAGACAATTACAAAATTAACAAAAAATTACTGGGATAAAAGTTTTTAAAAAAATGTTTCAAAAAAAAATACAACACTGGAATATTAGTAAAAAAAAAAAAAAAAATCAAACAAAATTGGCATAAAAAATACAAATGCCAAAACATAAACTGATGGTTAGCAACTTTTTTCAGAGTGTGACTGAGATCCGTGTGATGGCTAATTAGGGCAAAAAAAAAAAAAAAATACACAGCTGATTTCTTTGTTACGAAATACCATTGCAAAGTAGAAAGAAAAACAAAGAAGTAAAGGTAAAGACGTTTTTTTCTCATAAATTTAGCACTTTACATTTGTACATCTGCACCCCTCTGCCATGTTTGTAAAGCACTTTGGGTCGATTCCTGTTGTTTTTAATCTGCTGAGGAAATCAAAGTGACTTGACTTTAATCTCAGAGAATATCCGACTCAGCTCCATATATATTATTTTTCCATACACTGGCCCTAATGTGCTGCCATACAGGTGAGCTTTTTTAATCATTTTAATGTGAATGTTTTAAGTTTTAAGGTGCTCACCATGTCAGGAGTCCATCAGTGCAGTGAGAGGAATCAGGTCTCATGCTGGTTTGTTGTGTTTGCAGTTTGTGTGTTGCTCTTGTTGTTGTTGTTGTTGTTATTGTTGTTGTTGTCTGAGCCGGTCGACACAGCTGCTGCTGCTGCGCTCAGGCCTCGCTATCGATTTACTAATTTTGCCCTGAAACGGGTAATTTTGTCTTGACACGAAGCAAACCACATGACTGTGATTGTGTGTTACATAGCAACCAGCACTTAAGTGTGTGTGTGTGTGTGTGTGTGTGTGTGTGTGCGGGTGTGTGTGTGTGTGTGTGTGTGTGTGTGTGTGTGTGCAGGAGGCTGTTGGCAGAACATGCTGCCTGTGGGCGCTCGGCGTTCATGCAGTGGGTTTCGAGGCTGCTCGCCATCTTGTACAAATGCAGTCGCTGTAAAAGCCCCACATGTTTTCTGCATGACGCCGCCAGTCTTTGGCTCCGCCCCCAACAGGAAAGGCTCTGAAATGAAAGGAAACCGAGCGCCCTTCAGCTCCAGGAGACTGCGAGGAGTCTCCTTGTAACGAGTCGATTTAGTTTTGTTTTGCAGCACAAACACCTGTTACTCTCATTTTGTTCCACTGTTGGCCATTAAAGAGGGAACTGCGGTGTAAACACAGGATTCACTGCAAAAAAAGAGTTCGTAAATCTTAACAAGTCATTTAGTCACATATTCAGTGTTTTTCTGCACATAAGATCAATAATCCGCCAGTAGGATGAGATAATCCCACTTGTTTCCAGCGCTAATCAATTTATTTCCAGAATATTTCTCAAATCAAGTCATTATCTTGATCCTGGTGGCTGATCTGCCTCATTCTGCCTCGTTTCAACACATTTATACTGAAACAAGAGAGAATGACCTGGAAACAAGTGGGATTATCTCATCCCACTGGTGGATTTTGACCTTGTTGGAAGAAGAACAGTGTCTAAATAATCTGAAGGTTTTTTGCAGTGTAGGCTTCATGCTGCTGAAGTGTGAAGGTTCAGTCTCCAGTGCAAACAGCAAAGGGCTGAGGGGACAGCCCTGCCTTTTACCACACAATGACACTTCATTCAAGAAAACATGGAGACAAGTGGGATTATCTCATCACAACTGATTTTTGTTTACTCTGTTTGAAGAAAAACAAGATTTGACATTGAAGATGAGGCTGAATGACTTGAGAAGGATTTTTTTTGTTTGTTTTGCCTGATTTAATACAACAAAAGCACTGTTCAGTTTTAGTTTTATGCTTCGGCGCGGCACAAGACCAGGATGTCCGCTCTCCTCGTCGTTATTTGCTGTTTTTATCAAACTGTTTGCAGCAGCTGTTTGTCAGAAACAAGCACAAGAACACAAACAGGAAGGAGAAAAGACCCTGAAACAAGAGAAACTGCATGGAAACAAGTGGGATTATATCAAAACACCCCCTGGCAGGTTTTTTTTTTTTTTTTTTTTTTTTTTTAACCTCGCTTGAAGTAAAACAAGACTCAAACACCAGACGTGACTTGCTTAGAGGTAGATTTTTTTTCAGTGAACACACAATAGAAATGCATGAGGCAGGGGTTTTCAATGACTACTAATGTATGAGCACATTTGCATGCACTTTCGTGTGTGTGTGTGTGTGTGTGTGGTGGCCAGCAGCCAGTTGGCAGTGTGTGCGGTCTGCAGGCCAGTATTAATCAGATTGTTGACAGTGTGGCCATGGAGCCTAAGCCAGGATGAGATTAGCTGCCTGACTGATAGCCCTTATCTCATCTCATGGATGGGCGGGTCTTTACACTCGGAGGGGCGACTTTCATTCCCGTGCGCTCCGTTTGAATAAAGTGACGGATACTCTTACAAAATGACTGACAAAGCTAATTATGGTGCCTCCATCAGTGCGCTTGTAGCTCTTGGCGGCGCTGGCAGGGAGCAGGGATGCGATGTCCGAGGAAAACCCAGCGTTTGCATGCCCACTTGACCACCGACAGACCTCCAGACGGCAAACAGGCAGCCATTAATCTGAGAGCTGACGGCTCATTAAGTCAGCGCGTGAGGAGTTTCACACGGCGATCCTGCGGCCCAAACAGTTTGCACACGTGTCAGATTACAGCACTGATGTTGCTCTCAGCGTCGGCTCGCTCACAAAATGTTTCCCTGAAAACTGAAAGCCGAGGAGGAAAATATCTGCAGTCCAAGGGTTTTCAAACTTTTTGTTTTTTATCATTTGGTTGGTTGAGCCACGGACCCCTGATGAGAAAAGACATTTTTGTGTGTATAAAGTGTTGAATTGTTAAGATGCCAGTCTTGAACACTGACAGAGATTAAAGCAGTGAGATCGCCTGGTAGAGCGCGTCCCACTCGTCAAGGCTGCGTCCCGACCGCGGCGTCACAGGTTCGAATCCGACCTGAGGCCCTTCGCTGCAGCTCGTCCCCTCGCTGCCCCGCCTGATCTGTCTCTCTCCGCTGTCACTGTCAGAGAGATTATAAAATTGTCATAATTGTTTATGTTTTATTTATAATATGTATTGTATTTATGTAGTTTCTAGTGACTTAAAAAGTAAAATCAACCCCTTAAACATGAGCAAAAAAACTACCAACATTAGAAAAAAACGACCCCCAAAAATAACCAGAAAATTACCTGAAAATTTGCAATGAAAACACACACAAAACAAACTAAATTGATGATATATGTATTATAATTATTAACTTTGTAGCAGCAGAGTTGACAAGTGCCACCATCTCGAGGTCAAACTCTTTGCTTGCCTTCGTCTCTTCTGATAGAAATAAAATAATAATTAGTGTTCCATGCTAACATGCTAACACTTAGCAGAGGATAACAGGTGAACCGTTGCAGAGTCAATCAAACCTGAGCTGTGTTCTGATTGGCTCGCTCCACTCTGACCTGTGTGACAGGAGTTTTCAGCTGCCAGAAAAGATTTCAGATTCTTCCAGTTTCTCGATGGCGTCTACACACAGTGATGACAACGAAAACATGTCAGTGAAAAACGAGATATTTTGGTGTAACTGTCCCTTTAAGTGCTGCGGCGTGAGGCTCCTGGCTGGGCCTCGGTGTGTCCCACCTGTTGGACGGCAGACTGAACACCTGTAGGATTACTGAGCTGACCCGCGAGCTCGCAGGGACGTCCTCCTACCCGGCGCTCTTAATTAAGAGACAGGAGACTTTAATTTGGACTGCAGTCGGGACTTCCTTTTCTTTTTTTTCCCGCTGAGCTCGGTCTCTCTGGGGGTTCGAGCAGCAGAGCCGGCAGGACGGGGAAGACGCCGCCGCCGCCGCCGCCGCCGCCACCACCACCGCCACCACCACCGCCACCACCACCGCCACCGTGATGTGAAGAGATCGATCGTCACTGAGCGTCCGAGCAGGAGGACGGGCTGCAGACAGGAAGAGGAGGAGGTGTTTCTCTGTGACGCTGAAGCTGTGGGCGGAGTTTCCCTCTCATGTTCACATCGAGCTGGACGGCACAGGAAGTGTTCACCAAAACCCAAACATGTCCCTTTTTTTAGGGCGAGTAGAAATCATTCTGTTGAAAACTCCTTCTCCACGTGTTGCGATGCATTCTGTGGTTGCAAAGTTCAGCAAAAAAGCAAAATCCTCTTTTCCTGACGTCCCCAGACTGAGACCAGATGTTGGACACCGTCTCCACCTCTGGACGTCCACTGGTTCAGTTCCTGTGGGTAGCATTTCCTGTTAGCTTAGCATAAAGACTTGAAGTCTATAGGAGTCGTTAGCTTGGCTCCGGCAAAGCTCTGTCTTGTTTACACAGTTGATCATGTGGATTTGAAATACACAGCTTGGAATTTTAAAAAAAAAAAAAAATGAGACGTGCAGCGATCATTCATGTCGTCTTCATACTTATTTTTATTATTTTATTTGTTGTTTTATCATTATTTTTATTATTTTATTTCTGTTCCTTTGTTCGTCTGTGACTTTAAAACCGTTCATGTGACGCATACTGTTTATAACTAATGTGTATATTTATGCAAATTAATGAGAGTAGCATAGATTTGCATATTTAATGAGTTATGGTGGATTTAAAGGATTTTTAATGACATTTTTGTCACCTGTCTCCTCCCGTAGTTTTTCTGCTACAGAGACGTTCCACATGTCAAACCGGGTGCAGTTCTGTGTAGATTCATGCTGTCATTTTGTTTCTTGATACTCTTTATACTTTTTGAGTTATTAACGTTTAATAAGATGCATATATTATAATGCAATCACATAGACTGCCATTGTATTTGTAAGTCAGCCGGTGTTTACTGCAGGAACTCCATTCAGATTTCTAAAGGCTCGGTGCGTCGTGCTGATGAAACGTGCACGCCGTCATCGTGATAAACACATAAACACAAACACACACTCATCAGCTGACTGCAGGACGTTCTCCTCCTCCAGCCTCCACAAGTTCTTTAGCTTCATCTTCAGGTTTTTATTTGAGGTAATCTGGTCCGACAGTGTGTTCAGTCAACATCCGACCGCCTGCTGCTCTGACGGAGAGCCTCAAATGTCAACCCCCCCCAAAACACACACACACACACACACACACACACACACACCCCTCGACTTCCTCTGTCAGCCACCTTTCCTGCTCTCTCTCCTCTCCCTCCATCTCGTTAATAAAAATAATAAATAAATAATAAGTAAAATAGTTGCGTTGGTTGAGTGAGCCCTCAGTGGGCGGAGCCAGAGAGCCACAGCTCCTCTCGTTAAATGTCATTAAAGGTGTTTTGTACTTTGAGATTTTGCCAAGTCGCTCCTGTCTCCACATCAAAATAACAATCTGAATCAAACTTCACCCAATCACAGTCAGTTCTGTTTATGTGACATCATCGCTGTGTGTGTTTTTTTTTTTTTGTTTATTTACTTTATTTACAAGGGACCATGTGCAGTTTGTCTGTTTACTGTAAGTCTTGCTGTTTGAGGCGTTGAACCTGAGCTAGCTAGCAGCTCATTTCCATCTGCAGTCACTTTAGCAGGTTATAATTGTACCTGTAAGTGTGAGCTAACTTTAGTTCATGGTGCTAACGTGCAAACACGTCACTTTCACGTTTGAAATTTTGCTGAAAAAGTTGGCATGAAAACAGCAGGACTGAGCTGGTGTAGTGGCGGTGTGATGGCGTGTTCAGACCAAACACAATGTGAATTTTTGCGTCGTGAATACAGCTGTGAATTTCTCACTCAAGTTGAAAAATTTCCACTCGCTCGTTCACTGTGGGTTCAGTCATGATAGCAGCTACAGAGAAAACCATATCAGCTGAATAAAAGAGCTAAAATGTCAAGAGTGATTTGGCCTCATGCTGAAATAAACTCTTGTGGAAGTAAAAATGTTCATGTACAGGCTTTTCACTGATATACTGTTTTTGTATTCCCATGTTCCACAGCTGTCACTAACCCAGATATGATATTTGATAGAGTATTTAGAAATGTGTTCCTCTGTAGCTCAGCTGTAAAAGTGTGAGAGCTCCTCGTCAGACTGCCAACACCTGAAGACTGAAGCTCGCTGACAAAGACGAGAGACTAGAGACAAGCAAGCTGATGTTATGATAATACTGACTTATTATAAATATTGATAAATAAAAAACACCTCCAAAGCAAAACCAGCCACCAGAACGGGATAATAATCATTCATCACCGTTTAAAGTCACATGTCCTGCTTTGCCATTTAGCTTTTTGTTTTTTTCTTGAATTGCTGATTTACGTTTTTGCCAGTCACTTGAACTTTGACAAGCTGTGGCTGATAGGCTCCGCCCACTGATGGCTGAGCTAACCAATGAGAGCGTTGCTTCCTCTGATTGACTGTTTAAGTGAACCTCCAGGCTGCCCCGACGTCTTCTCTCTGTCATATTTTATCTCTCTCTCTGTATCATCCCCCCAAAACACCACCAACCCCCCACCCACCAGCTGATCACCATCTCTTACCCAGCCCCCTCCCCCCTCTCCCCTCCCCCGGCTTTGACCCAGTTCCCCCCCCTGCAGAGATGAAGAGCTAATTGGAACTCCCTCTACTAATTAACCTTCTGCAGGCTGAAAGGTATTTATATCCTCTGCTGTTTGATGGACTGATAGGCAGGAGGAGGGGGGGTGGGGGTGTGGGGGGGGTCGGAGTGGGCGAGCGAGGCAGAGGAACAAGGTGGATATGAGTGAGCGAGGTGAAGAGCAGACAGAGCAGCAGAGATGCTTTATTTCTGCTGTACAGACGAATGCAACAGGTGTGTGTGAGTGTGTGTGTGTGTGTGTGTGTGTGTGTAACATAACTCCACACCAAACACCCTGCAGCCTTTTTCTTTTTCTTTCCTTAACCAGAGAGCCTGATATCGATCTTGTTGAGTCTGTAGAGGCGCAGCGGAGCCTCCCCCGGGGTCGGCCGGGATTAACAAAATAAAAGACCCGCGTGTTAATCTGGACCCACAAACGGTGCTCTCACATTCATAATCCCTGCCCTGGAATTACTAATCCATGCCCTCGGATGTTGAGAGACTTTTCCTACCTTACAGTCCTCTGGAAACTCCTCAGACCAGCAGTGTTGAACTTTCATGATTCAAATGTCGTCGGTAAGATTCAAGGATGAGATTCAACCTGGTTGCTAAAAGCTACATGTTGTGATCGAAAAAAAATTATATAAAAAAATAAAATTAAGAAAAATGAAATACAGTGTTGCTTTTAAATGGATGTGGATCCAGATTCTGCTCATGAGGCGAGGTGATGGCAAGAGGTTCAGCCTCAGACTCTCAGCTCACATTTCTGAACTGAATAAAAGCATAAAAACAGCCATTTCCTATTTTAAAGATACATAATTTATGCAAATTATGCTAATGAGGGAAGTTTGCATGATTTAGTTATGGAAAGAGCTGAACTTCCCCACATCAAACCACAGACCTGGACTCTGAGATCACCTTTCTAAGTTGACAAAAAGCAACAATATACCAGTTTTGGTGGTTAATAATCTCATTATGCTAATTACTAAAATTACCCAACATGCATCTTCAAGCAACCAAGTTAAAATCTCATCCACTGAGCCTGCAGGCGACATTTCAATCATCAAAGTTCATAGGAAACACTTTCAACTAAAAGCAAAAACGCAGCCATTTCCTGATTTCGACCTCATTTGTACATAATTTATGCTAATTATGCTAATGAGGAAAGGTCACATGACTGCAGCGTGGTAATGGATGGATTTCTGGACGTCACCAACATGGATTTAGACTCGTAGATCACCTTTCCAAGTCAACTTGAAGCTAAACTAGACATTTTCAGTTGGTGATTTATTAGCTCGTTATGCTAATTACTCCAATTAATGCAACTTTTATCAATTTGAATTTCATCCACTGAGCCTGCAGACGATATTTTGATAATAAAGGTTCATAGGGAACAACACTGCTGGGTTTATAGGAGTAAAGGAGTACAGGCAGCTCTGAGGGTCTGGACAGGAGGTGGGGGGGCGAGGGGGGAGGGGGACAGGGGAGGCAGGAAGTGGGGAAGTCGGAGCGAGCGAGCGAGGGAGCGAGCGAGGGATGGCAGCGGAGTCGGAGTCGGGAGAGGAGAAAGGGAATCGGTTCAGGTTTCTGTCATTTGTCCTGCCGGCTCTCTCCTCCCTCGCTCCTCCAGCTGCTGATGGAGGCCCGAGTGTTCGGTTACCTGGCGGCCGCCCCCTCCCACCTCCTCCCCCCGCCCCGCCCCCCCGGCCCTCCGCCACCGCCGCCGCTCTGCCCGCCGTGTCCAGTTTCACTCACAACACACAACAACACAACACATCTTAACCACACACACACTTTATAACACACACACACATCGTTTGAGGTGTTTTGTTTAAATGCCTCTGAGTTCTGTCACGAGGCCTTTAACCCTTTGATTCCCTTCAAAAACATGAAAAAAAAAGGTGGTGAGCAAATTAGCCAGAAATTAGTGAAAAGATACAAGGAAATGACCAGAAAATTACAAATAATAATATGAATAATATTAAGAAAAATAGTGATCCAAAAAAGGTGGAAAATTAGTAAAACATGCTGGAAAAGGTAACAAAAAAAAAAAAAAAAAAAAATACAAGAAAAATGTTTATAATCACCGTAAATGTACAGTGTATTTAAAATCTCCCAAGAATGAAAAATCAAATGAAAAATCAAAGCAAAACATTTCAAAATAAAAGCCTGCCTCAGGGTTCGGTCCGGTGCAGCGTCACAGATTTCACAGACAGAGACTGCATGTTGATCTTTTTCCTGTTTGTTTGTTTGTTTGTTTGTTTGTTTGTTTTTCAGCTGAAGAGCCACGGGCCGAGCTTCACCCGCCTCCACGCCCCCTGGCCCGTGCTCAGCCGAGAGGCCGAGTTCCTCAAGATCAAAGTTCCCACCAAGAAGGCAAGTTTATGCTCAGAGAGACTGAGAATAAATAAATAATAAATAAATAATGATAATAATAATAATAATAATGTCTCAGGATCTAAAACATGAGAATGCATCGCTGCAGCAGGACAGTTTATGGTCGATAAATTTGAATGATGCTCTTTCAGGATGTTTACGTTCCTCTGGCCCGGGGCAGTGAGGCTCTGGAGTGAAATCCCAGTGATATTCTGTAACTGAGATTAGGATTATCAGCCATTATGTTGTGACCATTGAAGGCAGACTGACCACGAGATTATAAACAACGATTTCTGCTCCTGTAGAAGCAACGAGTCTGAATAAAATCAACAAGTTTTATTCACATTGTCACGGAAAAGTACTAAACTACCCACAATCCTAACCATGACTCTGATTGGCTGAGCTCGCTGTTACCTTGGAAACGTCGACTGCACCTGCGAGGTTAGGGTTAGGGGGGCTATCCAACAAATAAAAACATCGGATGTTTGAACGAACTGGACGATTAAATAAAGTTAGGCTCAGATTACGAACGTCAACATGAGTCAACACTCCAACATCCAAATTTATCACAAATTTTAACCAAATTTTCAGAAAATCGGCAAAACAAAATGTGAGTTTATGCGCGTTTCCATCCACTTCTGTTATGTGAATATCTGGAGTTGGAGTTCATCGAGGTGAGCAGCAGGTGGCACTGATTCTCCAGCCGGGTGACATTATTATACCACCGCAGAAGAAGAAAGTGCAGCGTGACGACGTGTTGCAGTCCTGGTTGTTTTCTTTGATTAGTTCAAGAAAAGTTCAAGTTTCTTCTTCGGCTGTTGTTGTCATCTGCCGACATTTTTCCTCTGTACAGTGGAGCGGAAGTCACGTGATGATGAAAGTCACCGTTTATTGGCTAAACTTGTTTCCATAGCAACTTATTCACATTTTCCTTTTATCGATACACCAACTCTTCCACCTCCTCTGAGCGTAAAACTGCAGATCTAATTTAATCCCAGTAATCTCAGAGCAGGTGAGCACGTGGAGCTGCCCTGATAAAACTCTGTGAAAAACCACAAGGCTCTTCAAATCATCTGCCCAGGTGTGTGCACCTGTGACCCAGACCAACAAGGCCACACCCCTGTGTCTTGCTGAAAGGGATTCTGGGAAATGTAGGAAATCAATTTCTGCAAGAGACGAGGCAGGTTCACCAAAAAACAGAAATGACGGCACTTTAGCACTTCATCACGTCTGACAGCGTGTGTGTGTGTGTGTGTGTGTGTGTGTGTGTGTCTGTGTGTGTGTGTGTGTGTGTGTGTGTGTGTGTGTGCGTGTGTGTGTGTGTGCAGAGCTACGAGCTGAAGCAGGAGAGCGGCCTCAGCGGCGGCCTCAGCGCCATGTGGAGGAAACTGAACCAGCCGTTCCAGCCCAA
Organism: Myripristis murdjan; assembly: GCF_902150065.1. Lineage (NCBI taxonomy): Eukaryota > Metazoa > Chordata > Actinopteri > Holocentriformes > Holocentridae > Myripristis > Myripristis murdjan. The sequence continues at coordinate 26,278,296 of NC_044002.1, read as the reverse complement.
CGTGCCGCACCAGGAGCACGGCCGCACCAAGCTGCTGTCCCACTGCTTCTCCAGGGACAAGCTGCACCTGTGAGACACACACACACACACACACACACACACACACGCACGCACACACACACACACACACACACACACACACACACACACACACACACACACAGCCACTCATCCAGTGTTTTTTTCTTTGTCTCAGGTACAACATCAAGTCCAAAGACACGTTCTTCGACAACGCCACGCGCGGCCGCATCGTGAGTGTCGCTCCACACAGAACATCCCTCACTTCCTGCCACACCTGGCGGCTTCGTCCAGGTGTGTTCTCGTGTGGCGTCGCTCTGCGCTCACCGTGTCTCCTGTTTTTCAGGTGTACGAGATCCTGAGACGCACCGTGTGTGTTCGCACCTGCCAAACCATGGGTAAGAAACCAAACACGCCTCACACACGAGAGACTGAGTGTGTGTGTGTGTGTGTGTGTGTGTGTGTTTGTGTGTGTGTGTGCATACAGCACTCTGCTTGTCCATTGTCCTAATGTCTGCACATCCTGACCCATAATGCCTAAACAATATTATTTTAATATAGACTGTAGAAATCACTATGATCAAAACACTATTTAAACAAAACTATTAAACTAAAAATATTAGATTAATAATTAATTTCATATTGATCAAATCTCATGCAGCTGGAACTTAAACATTTATGAATTAAAATGAATGAAATTCAACTCAACACAGCACCCTTCACACCAACATGCTGCCCAAAGTGCTTCATACTGCAAGGTTAAAAGAACACAAAATAAAAATAAAATAAAATGAAAATGAAAACAATAGACAACAATAAAAAGGATGCAAGACTAAAAATCTCAACAATAAAAACTATCAAATGTAAAAATAAATAAATAAAGGCAATAAAAAGTAAAATTTAAGAATAAAAAAATAAATATGAAAACCGACAATTAACTGAAAAATAAAGGCTAAAAAAATTATTCCAAAATAAAAGCCAGATTGAAAAGACAGCCGTTTAGTTTCCTTTTGAAAAATCCCAGGTGAGCTTCCTGTTCTGACATCCAGGTGCAGAGGTCACACCCAGAGCAAAGAAAACACACATCTCAGATTGTGACGGTGGCTCTCTCTCTCTCTCTCCTCTCTCTCTCTCTCTCTCTCCTCTCTCTCTCTCTCTCACACACACACACACACACACACACACACTCTGCCAAACCAGCCATGAAACTTCCACTGCAGCAGGATGGAAAGTTTCTCCCCTCGAGGGCAGGCAGCCTGTAAGTTTCCAGTCAAAACTGCCCTGGCTTCTTTCCATGGCTTTACCCAAACTGTGTGATCTGGTCGAAGTGTGTGTGTGTGTGTGTGTGTGTGTGGCAGACAGGCTAAAACCCAATCAGCATCACAGAGCGCTGAGGAACAAGTGCTGCCTGTTCCCCGCTCAACGTTTTATTACTATATTATTTTTATTATTATTATATATTATTATTATGTTTTTTCCTGCTGTCAAAATCCACTTCTTGAACTTCCTGCCAGGATGGGAACAAGGCACAGAGAAGTTTTAGAAATTTTAAGTACATTTTAGGTTCAACATTGCCAAAAAAACATCCCTTTCCTTGATCAAACCACTGCGTATTTTAGACAGCAGGTACTTCTTGTTGTGTGATTAATGAATGAAAAGTGTGCCACAACTGCAGTTTGTCATTATTACCAACTACAAATGTTACTATTGGCAGAGTTTTGTCAATATCCAACGTATCTTAACTTCCATTATTTTGTAATTGCAATTTAATTTTAAGTGCTAATCACAAAGTGCCTGACAGCAACACACAGCCCAGTGTCATCGGCATATGGTTTCATCTTTTTCATCAGTAGCAGTGGGATTTTGCCCTTTCACTTGTGTTGGTGTGGAAGTAGTTTTTTTTTTTTTTTTTTTTAATTCTTCCAGAGTAGCCCAGCTCTCTTTGAGTCTCCTCAGCTTTTCAGTTTTGTTTTGTGATGCTGCTGCAAATTGGACCTTTTGAATTTTGAAATGAAATTATCACAAAACAAGGAAAGACTCGAGCTCCCCCTCTTTAAATGTTTGATATTCCTCTTCATTTTTTTTTTCATTTTAGCTTCATGCTAAGCTAGTCTTCCCACTGTGACTGGGAGTTTACACTTTCAGTTCTCGCGCTGCAAACAGAGCTGAAGGTTAAGGCTAAGGATGGGAGCATTGACTGATGGCAAATGCAGTGTTGAACAGTGCTGCCCACTTAGACGAGGTGGAAATAATCTCATTGGCGGGGTTAAATCTCACTGGACGGGGCCAAAGATCCACAGTTTCTGGGGCGTCTAGTTTAGTTAAATGACAAAGAATGGACTCAAAATATGACAGGCAAAAGTCATGGCAGTGACTTTTTGTGGCATTCATGATCATGACATTGATGATGTTGGAACGTCAACTAGCTTACCTACCTAGCTACACACCCATAAGGTTGAACTTGAAATGTCTGCTATGCTAACTTGCTAACCTTGCTAAGTCAGTATTGCATTGCTATATTGTATTTTTGTCTGTTTGCAGAAGCATACCAGGCTGCAAAATATTAGGACTTTTAAACAACATTCACATCAACATCCAACTCGCAGTTATAACCTGGAATCTTAAATTTTTGATAGCTCTGATATATTTGACAAGGAGGTCACGGATTTGAAAGTATCTTGAAAATAGTGACTGCTGAATGTAAATAAATCCAAATTGAATGCCTCTTTTATCACACATGATTTTATAACCAGCAAACCAACTCTGCCTGTCATAACATTAACCATATTTTGCCAAGTTAACGATTTAAGATGTGATATATAGGTTATTATTTTATTGTTCTGATCTATTTTCTGTTCAGCTGTTTTATTTTCACACTTACAAACTGTATTGATGGCAGTGTTTCCGACCTCTCCCATATGAGTTGAGCGCAGCATAATCTGCACTAGCCATGCATTTTCTATTGTTAGCAAATTTATTAATTAACATAATGGCAAAGTCACAAACCTTCCAGATAAGGCTGGTTCAAAAATCCCACAGCCAGGAGGGTATTTTCTTAATTTTTTCATGCTCTGTGGCACGAACTGGTAACTTCTATTAGCTGGGTGCCAGATTTTCACCAAAACAAATAAACTCTTGTGCCAACGCGGTGACTTTGACGGACGCCTGCAGCTGCTGCCTTGGCAGGAGGAGCCGCCTGGAAACACCCCATGAAGCAGAGGCCCGTTCCCCTTCTGCACAACTTCATTTCTACGCTTTAACATCACCGAGCCACAAAATCTGTATACTTGACGACTTGAATCTCCTCCTAAAGTTTCTTCTCAAACTGTAAAGAAGATTTTTCTCCTGTGTTTGAGTTTTCAGGCTGACGCCGGGGCTCGGCTTTGTTGTCGTGCCTGAGTGTTTCCATCACAGCCGGGCAGCAGCTGTTTCTGCGTTTTTCTGGCCTGGCAGTCGCATAAAAAAAAAACAAGCTGACACGCGTTTTGTGTGTATGAAGTGTCCACCATATGTCCGCCTGGCCGGGCCGCCGCAGCAGACGGGCCGGCCAGGCGGAGCTGCCGGGACGGAGCCGAGCTGCATCTCTTTAACCTCCATTCTGCCTTTTCCCTTCTTTCTGATGGATAAACTTTGTCATCCCCCTCTCGCTCCCTTCCTCTCTCTCTCTTTTTCATCTCTGTCCTTTCCTCTACAAGTGGGTCACACTTCCTGGGTCAGGCTGAGATTGAAGCAGGGGCCCATGGGAGTTGTAGTTCTTCCTGGCAGGCTATGTGAGCACTTATGTGTGTGTGTGTGTGTGTGTGTGTGTGTGAGAGAGTTTGTGGGCGGCTATGCCTTCGCTTTCATGTGTGTCATGCCTTCATGCACTTGTCTCTCTCTCTCTCTCTCTCTCTCTCTCTCTCTCTCTCTGTGTGTGTGCACTGGTCGTTAGGTTCATTAATAGCACAGCTAATCACTTCTAGCCCCTCTGAGGCAAAGATAATTAATTGATTAATTACTTGGATTAAAAAGCGGCTCTACGTGCCAGGTCGTGTCAGAGTCCATCGTGACATTCAGAGGTCGCATGAACATTTCACAAAGACTCAGAGCGGCGCCTAATCCCAATCCCAATCTGACGCTGACAGACAGAGGCGAGGCTCCCCGGGCGTGGTGTGAGTCCACATGGAGGTCAAGTCTCCTCATTAGTGTGTTTGTGTCTCTCCATTCACCTCCACAGCAGAACAGCTTCCAGAAATAAAATCACACTTTTAGCACAGAAACCAACACCAACAAAGAAGATTATCACTGTATAAACAACCACATGACCCGTTTTTTTTTTTTTTTTTTTTTCATGTAGTGACAATTATTTTAGAGAGTACTATCTTGGTGCAAGGTTACTATGCTTATGCTGCCTGCCGGATCTACTTTCCAATTTAAATAAGACGACAACAAGCCAACACCACAAGAGAAAAAAAAAAGGGGTACCGGGACTTGTTTTTTTTTTTTTTTTTATATTATCATAATCCTCTTTGTTGTTGCTGGTTTATGTGCTAAAAGTGATATTTTGGCAGCTGTTTTGCTTTGGAAGACACAGACGTGAGGAGGAATCGTCTGGTGTTTCGGCGGCTACAGGACATTTCTAGTTTTATTTTACAGAAGCAAACAACGGGGTGGATTTCTCCTTCAGGGATCAATAAAATATCACAAAAAAAGGAGTAGTCTGCAGGATTAGACCAGAGCGGTGGTACTCATTGTACCCATATTGTCAAAAGATGTGTTTTTTTTTTTTTTTTGCAAGAGCCACAATCCTAAAACGTCTCTTTCCTCAATCAAACCACTTTGTATTTTAGACAGCGGGTACTACTTTTTATGTTATTAAGGAATGAAAAGGCGTGTAATAACTGCAGTTTATCATTATTACCAACCACAAATGCTACTATTGGCAGAGTGTCCACTTTATCTTAACTTCCATTATTTTCAGCTGCAGTTTAATTTAACTCATTGGCTGCCATTGACGTCAATCAACGTCAATTCAAATCCAAACGTTGACTGCCAATGACGGGGTGCGACGTCAATTAGACTTTTCAATGGGCTGGGCTAGGAGGGGGTCTGGCGAAGTTTGTGTCAATAGTTTAAGCTCGTATCTGCATCAGAAAGGATAGAGATGATAGAGAGAAGGCAGAGAGGATAGAGAGAAAAATGTCGCAACGTCGCAAATCGGACAAGTTTTAGGCAGCTCACACTAGAACAGTGTGTGTCACGGTAATTCTAGTAGTAAGATGGTAGCAAACGTGAGAAAGGATTCTTCGAATTCCAGTGAGTCTGATGGTGACCATGGAGACGAGCGATCTAGGCAAGTGAAGCCACGGAGATTCACGTTCCAGGCGCCATCTAAAAAAAAAAAAAACTGACGACCAACCCGGGCCTAACGGTGAAGTTCATCGTAGCTCACGGCAATCTAGTCGTGTTTCAGCGCAGCCCAGCCGTGTTTACATAATTATAGAACAAATTATTCTGTGGGTCTTGAAAGAAGATCACTTAAAATGCTCTAAACTGCTGGCAGTACGGGGCTTTCTGTTCTGAAAACATCCGGCAGCCAATGAGTTAAGTGCTAATCACGAAGTGCCTGACAGCAACACACAGCCCAGTGTCATCGGCATATGGTTTCATCTTTTTCATCAGTAGCAGTGGGATTTTGCTCTTTCACTTGTGTTGGAGTGGAAGTAGGTTTTTTTTCTGTAGTTTGTCTCTCTTTGAGTCTCCTCAGCTTTCCGGTCTTCCTGTTGGGAAGTCGGTACTGAACCGTGAGGGTTTCGTTTGCAAATTTGTAAAATGACGTTATTACAAACAGACTGGTGGGTACAAAGAGAAGCTCAGGTTCCCGCCCCTCTGTAAATGTTATATATTCCTCTTCAGTTTTTCCATTTTAGCTTCACGCAAATCGAATTTTCCCACTGTGACCTGGAGTTTGCACCTTCACTCCTCGCACTGCAAAGAGAGCTGACATGAATTCTTATTGGTTGTTCAGGAGGTCACAGTCCCCATGAAATGACCTCACGTGATTTCCACCCCCTGTCAAACAGAGCCTCTTAAACAGTGACATCATCCTGCACTCGTGGCTGTAAATTCAAATTTCAACCAATAAAACCTTTGCAAATCTTTAAACGTCCTCTCTCGTCCACCCGTCCCTTCAAAATAAAAGTGTGTTCCTCTGCTGAACTGAGATCCTGTCGGTCTGATGTAGTCCTTAGATGAAATATGACATAAGGTGATAAAAGGTGGGTTGGATGTAAAAATGAGTTTTAGTGTCGGGGAGCAGCTGCTGAGCGCAAAAAGCCTTTAAAGGGGAAATAATTCACTTTTAATGCCCATGAGCACAAACAGAGCAAGTTACACAGAACCTGCAGAATTAAACACTCTTTGATTTCTCGACCGGCTGCTCAGACCGGAGACAGAAGCACCTCGGACGCCGGAGTTTCACCAGAAATAAAAGCTAAAATGAATAATCTGGCTGAATTAATTAAGGTTATGTGTTTTTGCAAGTCATCCTCGGCTGTTGTTTGAGCGCGAGACGAAGCAGCCAAAGTCACCCAGGGAACTTTTAGAAGATCGGTGCTGAATCTCCCAACTGTGTTTATGACGAGCAGCAGGATCCAGACCAAACTCCCAGTGCAGCTCTCTGACTCTGCTGAGCGCAAACACACACACACACACACACACACACACACACACACACACAGTGTCTGTAATCGCCTTGTCACTTCAGTTCAGTTCAGTTCAATTCAGTTCAATTGACTGTATTGGCATCAATGATAAACAACACCAACTGCCACAGCAGTCAACAATAATCAACAAGAATCAACAATAATCAACAGGAATCTACAGTATGGAAAAGAGGATTATCTCTTATCTCACTTATATTATCACTTTTTTCTCTGTCTCTCTGTCTGTCTGTCTCTCTATCTGTCTCTCTCTCTGTCTGTCTCTGTCTGTCTCTCTCTCTCTCTCTCTCTCTCTCTCTCTCTCTCTCTCTGTCTCTCTCTCTCTCTCTCTCTCTCTCTCTCTCTCTCTCTCTCTCTCTCTCTCTCTCAGGTATCAGCACGTTGATAGCTAAAGGCGTGTACGACTCTGCCTTCCCTCTTCATGATGTGAGTATATTTCACATAGACAGATTGATAGAGTCAAACTCCTGATCAAAGTCCAGAGGAAAGTGTAACGGGACAGTCAGACTCCAGGGGATTACAGCATGTCAAAACAAAACAGCCAATCAGAGGGCTGGATTACCCATGACTCCCCACGCTTGAAAAAAAAAAAAAGAAATAAAAAAGAGTTTAATGTTTAATGTTAATGTTTCTGATTGAAACCTCTCGGGGGCGCAGTGAGCCTGCAGCACACATCCTCTGAGTGTGTGTGTGTGTGTGTGTGTGTGTGTGTTTCTTTGTGTTTTCTGCAGAGCAGGTGTGTGTGTGTGTGTGTGTGTGTGTGTGTGTGTGTGTGTGTGTTTGACCCTGTCCTCTCTCTCCTCAGGGTGACTTCAGGGTCACGGGACAGTCCGAGGAGAGGAACGACAGACAGGTAGATCAAACTCTCTCTCTTTCTCCTGCTCCTCTCTCATCACTCTGTTCCCCTCCTCTTCCTCCTCCTCCTCCTCTTCCTCCTCTTCCTCCTCCTCTCCATCTGCCCGCTGAATGAAAAACTGAAAAAAAAAAAAAAAAGCTCCATATTGGTATCAGTTCACACACAGCGTTTTTTTTTCTCAGCTGCCTCCGTCTTTTCCTCAGTGACAAAAAAAAAAAAAAAAAAAAAAAAAAAACATGCCACCGAGAGGCTTTTTGGGCTGATAAGAGCCGGCGGTGTTGTTGACACTCTGTAACCACGGCAACCCATGTTTTCATTGTGGTTGGTCGACAGAAGAAGAAGAAGAAGAAGAAAACGGGCCGACATCGGAGTTTGTTTTCCCTGAAGGCGACTCACACACAGTCCACCTGCAGCTGGACAGATGCCCGCGGCAGGGCTTTTATTTTATTATTTTACTATTTTATTATTATTTTATTTTTATTATTTTATTTTTATTCGAGCGGTGGTTTCCCACAGGATTAAAAAAAAAAAGAAAAAGATGGTGGCAGCTGAGGAAAAAACCTCGTCACAGTCTTACCTTCCTCCTGTATTTTCCACCGAGCCTCAGGAAGACTGGTGCCTCTCTGACTCCGCCCACTGAGGTTTAACTCAGCCAATGAGGTTATTCTGCCTCCGAGAAGCTCCGCCCACTCCAAGAAAACGTTTGAATAAGTAAAACCCATAACTAACCTGCAGTGTGTGTGTGTGTGTGTGTGTGTGTGTGTGTGTGTGTCAGCTGCTGCATGAGGAGTGGGCTCGATACTCGGCCTTCTACAAGTACCAGCCCATCGACCTGATCAGGTGAGGCCGCCGTCACGCCGCCGTAGCTTTATTAGAACAAGACCCGGCGACAGGAAGTGATGTCACCGCCGAAAAATTTTGTCGTAATTTAATTCAACATATAGATAATATTGATACATTTTTTTCAGAATTTTTTTGTAATTTAATTAAAAATATATATTTAAAATACTTACAGTTTTCTTTGAATATTTTATACTCTTATAATATTATAAAAATTCTAGTAATTTAATTAAAAAAAATATATTTCTTCTAAACATTTATACTTTTTTCTTTTTTATGTTGTTTTCTTGTAATTTAATTTTACACACATATATATATATATATGTAATGTATTATATATATGTATTATATTTATTATATATATATATATATATATATATAGTTTTACTGTAATATTTTAAACTTTTTTTGACCAATTTTTCCTGATACCTTTTACATTTTTTGTTCATTTTTTTCCTGAAGATTATTATTATTATTATTGTTGTTGTTGTTGTTTTTAATCATTATTATTATTATTATTATTATTATTATCAATAGTGGTGTCGTTTTTATTTTTATTATTTATTTATTATTATTATTTACTGTTTCATTTTTTAATTGATTTTTTTTTTGGGGGGGGGGGGGGGGGGGGGGGGGGGGGGGGTGGGGTCATATGGTATTTACTTTATTTTGGGGTTAGTTTTCATGAACCTCCTGCTGTTTCCCAGGTTGTTTCTTGTTAATCTGTTAATCTGCTGTAATCTGCTGTGTTTTGGGAGGAAATCCAGTGACTTTGTGCAAAAGGTTTAACTCTCTTCCTCTGATTCTTCACCGTCTGCTCTGCTGCGGCCCTCCACCTGCCTGTGTCACTTCCTGTCACTGACCCCTGTGACCCCGTGACCTCTGACCTCACAGGAAGTACTTTGGGGAGAAGATCGGCCTGTACTTCGCCTGGCTGGGCGTCTACACTCAGCTGCTGGTGCCGGCCTCCATCGTGGGAATCATCGTGTTCGGCTACGGGGTCGCCACAGTGGACACTGACGTACCAAGGTGCACACACACACACACACACACACACACACACACACACACAGGTACAGCTCGTCACGACACATGCAGCTCCATATGTGGAAGAAAAAAATGCTGGAAAATCAAATTGTGTTGCTCAGTTCAGCTTCCAGAACGATCAACAAATGTTGTGACAAGCACACACACACACACACACACACACACAGAGGGGGATACCTGCTGTACCTGGCTCCAGGCAGCGCTGTGTGGGAGGAGCACAGAAGGCAAGGCTGGCACTGTGTGTGTGTGTGTGTGTGTGTGTGTGTCCACTAGTGAATGTGCATTGCACTGCAGTGTTTTCAGAGCAGCTCTGATTGGCCAGTAGGAGGCGCTGCAGCTCTTGGTCTTTCTCTGTTTATTGATTTTTTTTTTCTTTTTTAAATAATTTCTGTTGTCGCCCTTTTTTCACTTTGTTCCCCTCCTCCTTGACTTCAAGTTCTCCTTTTTAATTTTTTTTTTTTGTAGATTTAAAAAAAAAAAAAAAATTATTTACAATACAGGTAGTGTTAAGCCCTGTGGGAGTGTCGCAGTAGTAGTGATTGTACTTGTAATAATAATGATATTAATAATAATAATTATAAAATGCACTTTGCAAACAGTCACACTGCAGCCCCTGTAAGTTATGTGTGTATGTGTGTGTGTGTGTGTGTGTGTGTCCTGCAGTCTGGAGATGGAGATTGATAGTAATATGCACTTTACAAACAGAAAATTTAAAAAGAATAATAATAATTGGAAAAATCACATAATTATATAAATTGATAGAAATAAAACATATATTTTTTCTAATTATATTATTTTTTTATCTATCATTATTATTATTTTTTAACATGATTTGGAAAAATTATATGAATTGCTAAAAATAATTTGTAAAATGCGAAAATTATTTTTAAAAATGTATTTATTTTTTATAGATTGTATTTTTACATTATCTTTATTTTTTATTAAAAAATAAAATAATTTTTAAATGGGAAAAATATTCTATTATTTTCTTTATTCTTTTAATTTAATTTAATCTTATTTTATTTTATGTCAGTTCTTCCCTGCCTGTGACATGGCCAGTCACACTGCTGCCTCTGTAAGCTGAACCTGACTCAAGTGTGTGATATTTGACGCAGTGTGTGTGTGTGTGTGTGTGTGTGTGTGTGTGTGTGTGTGCGTGCAGCCTGGAGATGTGTGACGAGCGGCTGAACTTCACCATGTGTCCTCTGTGTGACGGCGCCTGTGACTTCTGGCAGCTCAGCACGGCGTGCGGCACGGCCCGGGCCTCGCACCTGTTCGACAACCCCGCCACCGTCTTCTTCGCCATCTTCATGTCCCTGTGGGGTGAGCAGCGTGTGTGTGTGTGTGTGAGTGTGTGTGTGTGTGTGTGTGCAGGTGGGCTGGAGGTGCAGTGGTTTGTTAATGGTTAATGGTTTGTTAAGACTTTAATCACAGGCGTTTGAAAGCCGAGCAAACTGAGCTGATTTCTTTCAAAAACATGGAAAAAAGACAACGAGCAGGAAATGATGAAGGAATCTGCAAGAAATTAGTAAAAAAAAAAAAAAAAAAAAAAAAAGACCTGGAAATTAGTTAAAAAAGGAATAAAAATGAAATAAAAAAAAAAAAACCCAAGAGAAACAGAGAGAAAAACATTAGAAAATAATTTGAAAAAACTAAAATTAAAGAAAAAATGTCCTGAAAAAATATGTTTTCATAATTATGTATCTAAAATGATTACTAATTAACTATTAATTGTTGGTTTAAATTTGCACCCTTTTGCGTGTGTGTGTGTGTGTGTGTGTGTGTGTGTGCATGTATGTGTGTGTGTGTGTGTGTGCAGCGGCCATGTTCCTGGAGCACTGGAAGCGTCGTCAGATCAGTTTGAGCTTCAGCTGGGATCTGACAGGCATCGAGGAGGACGAGGTACACACACACACATGCATGCACACACACACACACACATACACACACCTTCACACACACGCTCACACACACGCCTGTGTCTGTGTGTCCGTTAGGAACACCCGCGGCCGAAGTACGAGACCATCCTGCTGCAGAAGAGGCAGAAGCAGCGCAGCAGGAAGAAGAAGAAGAAGAACGAGGTGAGATCAGTTCAGCTTCTGTTCACCAAGCCACTTCCTGTGGCCCCGCCCCCTGACCGCACGCCCCGCCCCCCTCACCGCACAGATCAAAGATAACAGGCGTCTTTCCCTCCCATCCTAAAGAGTTCGTCAAACTTTGCTGGTTCTGTTTTCTCTCATCTGCAAGTAGATTCTGCAGAAACACCCAGTAACCTGAGTCACACAGCTGCGTGGGTTAAAGGGCTATTCCACCTAAAGTCCACACCTGATTCTCTGTTTGGCTCATGCATGAAAACGGCTCAGACACTTTATTTTAGCTAAAGATACAAAATCCAGATGTCATAATGAGACAATAACACAAATGAATCCAGATGAGCCTGCTGTTAACAGACCTGATGAAGTCGACTGACCTCCTGAGGCAAATTAGGGAAAATCACCCAGTTCTACTTTATTTTTAACTTTATTTTCCAGGTGACGTGTAGAGCGGGAGGATGTTTAATGGAAGAAAAAGACTTTACATTTCTCTCTGTTTGCCTCTGTGGTTAAATATAAAGTAGTAAAAGTTTCATCCCAACACATCATGCGTACACCAAAAAAGCAAGACCTGTGTAAACCCTCTGAAAAGTCACCGTTTTGTAAGCGAGGCTCGTTGTGATAATCCTGATTTAATTTCATTTCCCGAGCAGCCGTCACTCTGTCAGGGTAGATGTCCAGTTTTAATCTTATTTTGGAAAGAAACTCCTCAAACTAGCTCAGTCCTCTCAGAGGGAATCTGACGTTTCCTGATGAATCCTGATTTTTTTTCTCTTTTTTTTTTTTTTTTTTTTTTTTTGTGCGTGCGGCAGACATTAGCGTGGTAATCTCATGATGCAGAATGATCTAGATTGTGGCTGTAAATTGGGTCAATCACTTTGAGTCCTGTTGGCCCACAAACCTGCTGCGGCGGCAGATGGCTTCCTGCCACGGCGACGGTCAGCGACTCTCTAATTAACACGACACACAGCAAAAACCAGCGCCATTAAATTAATTTTTATTGTTGTTGTTGTTTTTTTTCCTGCAGTAATGAAACGGCTAAATGAACCAGAGCTCCCGCCGGCCGTTAACACGCCGCTCAGTCTCAGCTTCAGCGCTCAGATCTTGTTTCTCTCCCAGCAAAGTGAATAATCCACCAGTGGGATGAGATAATCCCACTTGTCTCCATGTTTTCTTGAATGAAGTGTCATTGTGTGGTATGAGGCAGGGCTGTCCCCTCAGCCCTTTGCTGTTTCCACTGGACACTGAACCTTCACACGTCTCATGTTTATTCCAACAAAGCGAATAATCCACCAATGGGATGAGATAATCCCACTTGTTTCCAGGCCAGTTTCACTTGTTTCAGTGTAAATGCGTTGAAATGAGGCAGAATGAGGCAGATCAGCCGCTAGGATCAAGAAAATGACTTGATTTGAGAAATATTCTGGAAACAAGTTGATTAGTGTTGGAAACAAGTGGGATTATCTCATCCCACTGGTGGATTATTTTTTACGTTTGTTTGAAAAAAAAAAAAAAAAAAGATTTGAGCTGTGAACATGAGCCTGAATGACTCGGTAAAGTGCAGATTCACAGTGACGCTGAAGGTGTTAGTTGGTAGTTTTTCCACATGACTCTTTCTCTCGCTGCTAATTACTTTAATATTCAGTTATTATTTTATTTTTCTGCAAATTGTTCCGTTCTTAAAGTGGCAGCGACGAGATAAAAGGGAAGTGATATCAGTCGTGTAGTGAGCTACATGCAAAGACTCTGGCTTTGTGAACTCATAGAAAAAGCAATAATGTTTTGCTGTTGTGTCTGAAATGAGTTCACTGTTTTCTGTGAAACTGAAAATTATTTTCCACCAATCAGAAGTCGTCTTTGTCGAGGTAAATAATAAAATTTAGTAAACATCACCCAATCACATGTTTTCGCACTAACCATAAACCAGCACGTTCTGGCTGCCGTCTCAATCTCATCATCATCTCGGCATGCAAATGAGTTCTGATGACATCACGTGATGCGTTCCAGTGACGTCAGGAATTCTGACCTGAGCAGCTCCATGTTGGAATTCTGTCGAAAATTACCTTTTTCAACAGCAAGTTTTCCAAGGTGTGTGTGTGTGTGTGTGTGTGTGCGTGTGTGCGTGTGTGTGTGTGCGTGTGTGAGTGTGTGTGTGTGTGTGTGTGTGTGTGTGTGTAACATGCACTCTGTCTTGCAGCCAGACAAGCAGGAGGACGGGACAGAGACAGGGAAGGACAGATGGAGGCAGAAACTGCTGTCTGCCATGGCTGCAGGAGCCCCGGTAACCTTCATCCTCCTCCTCACCCTCCTCTTCATCCTCCTCTTCATCCTCCTCTCCTCCTCTTCATCCCTGTCTTCCCCACATTGTCTTCATCCTCCTCCTCCTCCTCCTCTCCTGCAGACGGCCTCTATCTGTTCTTCTCTGCCTGCTGCTGTTTCTCCTCCTCAGGTTTGTTTCTTCTTCTTTAAATTGAACCTTCTGTCTAGTTCCATGTTTTTTTTCTTTTCGATGTTTTAAGTATCAAAGTCACAGATCACATCAGATGTTGACTAAAACGTTTCCGTGTGTGTCTTTGCTCACATTTCCTGTCTCTTGGTGCTGTGAGCTTCTTTCTTCTTCTATTGTCTTGAAAACCTCATCCCTCATATTAGCCAGAGCCACATTAGGGGTTATGGTCTGAAACCAGTGTGTCATCACCAACTTACTGGGCTCCTCCTTCTCCACCCGGAGCAAAGAGGCTTAGAGCGACACTCAAAGTGTCTTGTGTCCCTCTGAGCTCCACGGGCATGTTGCTGTTAACATGAACTGAGCTCAGAGCAGTGACTGAGCAGCAAACAGCAGCTCTGAGGTCAGTGCTGCAGGTTTCTCCGTCTCCTCTGCAGAGAAGCCTTCCTTCTTACCTGGAGAATCCTCCATTAGAACAGCAGCCCACCAAGGTGAGACACACCTGGCTGTTAAAGGGGACAGGAGACGGCCTCTGATTGGTTCACTGCATGTTACGCCCAAAACACAGCCAGGATTCATGAAGAGACTCAGGACAAGCCTTTAGAGCCAGGAGCCTGGAGCAGCTCAGGATTTTTCCTTTGTTAAAATACTAAAAGTGCACCTGGACACTCCCAGAATGCACCTGCACCGAGCTCTGCTGACCAGGAGCTCAGATCAGGAGAACAGAGCCCCCTTGTGGTCACAGTGCCTGCTTGTTTACTAAAGCTTTATGACATTTGTAAAAAATCATCGTGCCTCAATCGATAAAAAACAGGTTCCACATATTTCAGGACCCATAAGATACACAGAAAAAAAAGAACTTTCTACATGTCTCTGTTTTTTCATATTAATCAAAACACCAAGGGAGACAAAATGGGCCCCCTCTTGGTTCTTTTAAAGGCTAATAATGTTGAGCAACATGATGAGGAAATGATCTGCGTGACTTTGCACCTGCTAAACACCTTTTGTCAGGTGTGTGTCCACTGTTTTTTTTTTTGTTTTTTTTTTACAGTGAAGGTGTGACTCACCTCCCTTTAACTCCTCACCTGTTGCTCTGCAGCTCGCCCTGAAATATGAATTATCTGCGAAAAGGCATACTTGTCAGTGTGCGCGTGTGTGCGCGCGTGTGTGTGTGTGAGCGTGTGTGTGTGTATGTGTGTGTGTGTTACAGAGATTCCGGCAGCATTAATCCTCTTAGCAGCCTCCACATGAGCAGGGCTGAAGCCACATTAATGCTAAGAGCCTTGTTATGAAAGTGAAGCCGAGCTCTCGTCAGAGTTCAGCATGAACGCGTCACGACCGTGAATTCACCACTTAAAAACACCGAGCAACAGGAAACACCTCTAAAAAACACACAGCAACAGGAAACACCGCTAAAAAACACCGAGCAACAGGAAACACCGCTAAAAAAAACACAGCAACACGAAACACCGCTAAAAAACACAGAGCAACAG